>NW_028118729.1:0-64000 GCF_965113315.1 Podarcis vaucheri | reverse complement strand
AAATCTGAATTTTGGCAATTCATTGAAAAATGGTGCCAGAAGCTTGCAAATGATCCCCTGAAAGCTTTGGCGATGGAAACAGAAGGCTTTTTATCACAGGACGAGAAATCAGCCCTCAAAAACGTAACCGGCAGAAAATATTTTTTTGAAAAAATCCCTAAGCCCCGGGGTCACAATTTCAGCAAAAATCTGACTTTTGGCAATTCACTCAAAAATGGTGCCAGAAGCTTGCAAATGATCCCCTGAAAGCTTTGGCGATGGACACAGAAGGCTTTTTATCACAGGACAAGAAATCAGCCCTCAAAAACTTAACCGGCAGAAAATATTTTTTTGAAAAAATCCCTAAGCCCCGGGGTCACAATTTCTGCAAAAATCTGACTTTTGACAATTCACTCAAAAATGGTGCCAGAAGCTTGCAAATGATCCCCAGAAAGCTTTGGCGATGGAAACAGAAGGCTTTTTATCACAGGACAAGAAATCAGCCCTCAAAAACTTTACCGGCAGAAAATATTTTTTTGAAAAAATCCCTAAGCCCCGGGGTCACAATTTCAGCAAAAATCTGACTTTTGGCAATTCACTCAAAAATGGTGCCAGAAGCTTGCAAATGATCCCCAGAAAGCTTTGGCGATGGAAACAGAAGGCTTTTTATCACAGGACAAGAAATCAGCCCTCAAAAACGTAACCGGCAGAAAATATTTTTTTGAAAAAATCCCTAAGCCCCGGGGTCACAATTTCAGCAAAAATCTGACTTTTGGCAATTCACTCAAAAATGGTGCCAGAAGCTTGCAAATGATCCCTAAGCCCTCATCTGACTTTTGGCAATTCACTCAAAAATGGTGCCAGAAGCTTGCAAATGATCCCCTGAAAGCTTTGGCGATGGAAACAGAAGGCTTTTTATCACAGGACAAGAAATCAGCCCTCAAAAACTTTAGCGGCAGAAAATATTTTTTTGAAAAAATCCCTAAGCCCCGGGGTCACAATTTCAGCAAAAATCTGACTTTTGGCAATTCACTCAAAAATGTTGTCGGAAGCTTGCGAATGATCCCCTGAAAGCTTTGGCGATGGAAACAGAAGGCTTTTTATCACAGGACAAGAAATCAGCCCTCAAAAACTTTACCGGCAGAAAATATTTTTTTGAAAAAATCCCGAAGCCCCGGGGTCACAATTTCAGCAAAAATCTGACTTTTGGCAATTCACTCAAAAATGGTGCCAGAAGCTTGCAAATGATCCCCTGAAAGCTTTGGCGATGGAAACAGAAGGCTTTTTATCACAGGACGAGAAATCAGCCCTCAAAAACGTAACCGGCAGAAAATATTTTTTTGAAAAAATCCCTAAGCCCCGGGGTCACAATTTCAGCAAAAATCTGACTTTTGGCAATTCACTCAAAAATGGTGCCAGAAGCTTGCAAATGATCCCCAGAAAGCTTTGGCGATGGAAACAGAAGGCTTTTTATCACAGGACAAGAAATCAGCCCTCAAAAACGTAACCGGCAGAAAATATTTTTTTGAAAAAATCCCTAAGCCCCGGGGTCACAATTTCAGCCAAAATCTGACTTTTGGCAATTCACTCAAAAATGGTGCCAGAAGCTTGCAAATGATCCCTAAGCCCTAATCTGACTTTTGGCAATTCACTCAAAAATGGTGCCAGAAGCTTGCAAATGATCCCCTGAAAGCTTTGGCGATGGAAACAGAAGGCTTTTTATCACAGGACAAGAAATCAGCCCTCAAAAACGTAACCGGCAGAAAATATTTTTTTGAAAAAATCCCTAAGCCCCGGGGTCACAATTTAAGCAAAAATCTGACTTTTGGCAATTCACTCAAAAATGGTGCCAGAAGCTTGCAAATGATCCCCTGAAAGCTTTGGCGATGGAAACAGAAGGCTTTTTATCACAGGACAAGAAATCAGCCCTCAAAAACGTAACCGGCAGAAAATATTTTTTTGAAAAAATCCCTAAGCCCCGGGGTCACAATTTAAGCAAAAATCTGACTTTTGGCAATTCACTCAAAAATGGTGCCAGAAGCTTGCAAATGATCCCCTGAAAGCTGTGGCGATGGAAACAGAAGGCTTTTTATCACAGGACAAGAAATCAGCCCTCAAAAACGTAACCGGCAGAAAATATTTTTTTGAAAAAATCCCTAAGCCCCGGGGTCACAATTTCAGCCAAAATCTGACTTTTGGCAATTCACTCAAAAATGGTGCCAGAAACTTGCAAATGATCCCCTGAAAGCTTTGGCGATGGAAACAGAAGGCTTTTTATCACAGGACGAGAAATCAGCCCTCAAAAACGTAACCGGCAGAAAATATTTTTTTGAAAAAATCCCTAAGCCCCGGGGTCACAATTTCAGCAAAAATCTGACTTTTGGCAATTCACTCAAAAATGGTGCCAGAAGCTTGCAAATGATCCCCTGAAAGCTGTGGCGATGGAAACAGAAGGCTTTTTATCACAGGACAAGAAATCAGCCCTCAAAAATGTAAACGGCAGAAAATATTTTTTTGAAAAAATCCCTAAGCCCCGCGGTCACAATTTCAGCAAAAATCTGACTTTTGGCAATTCACTCAAAAATGGTGCCAGAAGCTTGCAAATGATCCCTAAGCCCTAATCTGACCTTTGGCAATTCACTCAAAAATGGTGCCAGAAGCTTGCAAATGATCCCCTGAAAGCTTTGGCGATGGAAACAGAAGGCTTTTTATCACAGGACAAGAAATCAGCCCTCAAAAACGTAACCGGCAGAAAATATTTTTTTGAAAAAATCCCTAAGCCCCGGGGTCACAATTTAAGCAAAAATCTGACTTTTGGCAATTCACTCAAAAATGGTGCCAGAAGCTTGCAAATGATCCCTAAGCCCTCATCTGACTTTTGGCAATTCACTCAAAAATGGTGCCAGAAGCTTGCAAATGATCCCCTGAAAGCTTTGGCGATGGAAACAGAAGGCTTTTTATCACAGGACAAGAAATCAGCCCTCAAAAACTTTAGCGGCAGAAAATATTTTTTTGAAAAAATCCCTAAGCCCCGGGGTCACAATTTCAGCAAAAATCTGACTTTTGGCAATTCACTCAAAAATGTTGTCGGAAGCTTGCGAATGATCCCCTGAAAGCTTTGGCGATGGAAACAGAAGGCTTTTTATCACAGGACAAGAAATCAGCCCTCAAAAACTTTACCGGCAGAAAATATTTTTTTGAAAAAATCCCGAAGCCCCGGGGTCACAATTTCAGCAAAAATCTGACTTTTGGCAATTCACTCAAAAATGGTGCCAGAAGCTTGCAAATGATCCCCTGAAAGCTTTGGCGATGGAAACAGAAGGCTTTTTATCACAGGACGAGAAATCAGCCCTCAAAAACGTAACCGGCAGAAAATATTTTTTTGAAAAAATCCCTAAGCCCCGGGGTCACAATTTCAGCAAAAATCTGACTTTTGGCAATTCACTCAAAAATGGTGCCAGAAGCTTGCAAATGATCCCCTGAAAGCTTTGGCGATGGAAACAGAAGGCTTTTTATCACAGGACAAGAAATCAGCCCTCAAAAACTTTACCGGCAGAAAATATTTTTTTGAAAAAATCCCTAAGCCCTGGGGTCACAATTTCAGCAAAAATCTGACTTTTGGCAATTCACTCAAAAATGGTGCCAGAAGCTTGCGAATGATCCCCAGAAAGCTTTGGCGATGGAAACAGAAGGCTTTTTATCACAGGACAAGAAATCAGCCCTCAAAAACTTTACCGGCAGAAAATATTTTTTTGAAAAAATCCCTAAGCCCCGGGGTCACAATTTCAGCAAAAATCTGACTTTTGGCATTTCACTCAAAAATGGTGCCAGAAGCTTGCAAATGATCCCCTGAAAGCTTTGGCGATGGAAACAGAAGGCTTTTTATCACAGGACAAGAAATCAGCCCTCAAAAACGTAACCGGCAGAAAATATTTTTTTGAAAAAATCCCTAAGCCCCGGGGTCACAATTTCAGCAAAAATCTGACTTTTGGCAATTCACTCAAAAATGGTGCCAGAAGCTTGCAAATGATCCCCAGAAAGCTTTGGCGATGGAAACAGAAGGCTTTTTATCACAGGACAAGAAATCAGCCCTCAAAAACGTAACCGGCAGAAAATATTTTTTTGAAAAAATCCCTAAGCCCCGGGGTCACAATTTCAGCCAAAATCTGACTTTTGGCAATTCACTCAAAAATGGTGCCAGAAGCTTGCAAATGATCCCTAAGCCCTAATCTGACTTTTGGCAATTCACTCAAAAATGGTGCCAGAAGCTTGCAAATGATCCCCTGAAAGCTTTGGCGATGGAAACAGAAGGCTTTTTATCACAGGACAAGAAATCAGCCCTCAAAAACGTAACCGGCAGAAAATATTTTTTTGAAAAAATCCCTAAGCCCCGGGGTCACAATTTAAGCAAAAATCTGACTTTTGGCAATTCACTCAAAAATGGTGCCAGAAGCTTGCAAATGATCCCCTGAAAGCTTTGGCGATGGAAACAGAAGGCTTTTTATCACAGGACAAGAAATCAGCCCTCAAAAACGTAACCGGCAGAAAATATTTTTTTGAAAAAATCCCTAAGCCCCGGGGTCACAATTTAAGCAAAAATCTGACTTTTGGCAATTCACTCAAAAATGGTGCCAGAAGCTTGCAAATGATCCCCTGAAAGCTGTGGCGATGGAAACAGAAGGCTTTTTATCACAGGACAAGAAATCAGCCCTCAAAAACGTAACCGGCAGAAAATATTTTTTTGAAAAAATCCCTAAGCCCCGGGGTCACAATTTCAGCCAAAATCTGACTTTTGGCAATTCACTCTAAAATGGTGCCAGAAACTTGCAAATGATCCCCTGAAAGCTTTGGCGATGGAAACAGAAGGCTTTTTATCACAGGACGAGAAATCAGCCCTCAAAAACGTAACCGGCAGAAAATATTTTTTTGAAAAAATCCCTAAGCCCCGGGGTCACAATTTCAGCAAAAATCTGACTTTTGGCAATTCACTCAAAAATGGTGCCAGAAGCTTGCAAATGATCCCCTGAAAGCTGTGGCGATGGAAACAGAAGGCTTTTTATCACAGGACAAGAAATCAGCCCTCAAAAATGTAAACGGCAGAAAATATTTTTTTGAAAAAATCCCTAAGCCCCGCGGTCACAATTTCAGCAAAAATCTGACTTTTGGCAATTCACTCAAAAATGGTGCCAGAAGCTTGCAAATGATCCCTAAGCCCTAATCTGACCTTTGGCAATTCACTCAAAAATGGTGCCAGAAGCTTGCAAATGATCCCCTGAAAGCTTTGGCGATGGAAACAGAAGGCTTTTTATCACAGGACAAGAAATCAGCCCTCAAAAACGTAACCGGCAGAAAATATTTTTTTGAAAAAATCCCTAAGCCCCGGGGTCACAATTTAAGCAAAAATCTGACTTTTGGCAATTCACTCAAAAATGGTGCCAGAAGCTTGCAAATGATCCCCTGAAAGCTCTGGCGATGGAAACAGAAGGCTTTTTATCACAGGACAAGAAATCAGCCCTCAAAAACGTAACCGGCAGAAATTTTTTTTTTGAAAAAATCCCTAAGCCCCGGGGTCACAATTTCAGCCAAAATCTGACTTTTGGCAATTCACTCAAAAATGGTGCCAGAAGCTTGCAAATGATCCCCTGAAAGCTTTGGCGATGGAAACAGAAGGCTTTTTATCACAGGACGAGAAATCAGCCCTCAAAAACGTAACCGGCAGAAAATATTTTTTTGAAAAAATCCCTAAGCCCCGGGGTCACAATTTCAGCAAAAATCTGACTTTTGGCAATTCACTCAAAAATGGTGCCAGAAGCTTGCAAATGATCCCCTGAAAGCTGTGGCGATGGAAACAGAAGGCTTTTTATCACAGGACAAGAAATCAGCCCTCAAAAATGTAAACGGCAGAAAATATTTTTTTGAAAAAATCCCTAAGCCCCGGGGTCACAATTTCAGCAAAAATCTGACTTTTGGCAATTCACTCAAAAATGGTGCCAGAAGCTTGCAAATGATCCCTAAGCCCTAATCTGACTTTTGGCAATTCACTCAAAAATGGTGCCAGAAGCTTGCAAATGATCCCCTGAAAGCTTTGGCGATGGAAACAGAAGGCTTTTTATCACAGGACAAGAAATCAGCCCTCAAAAACGTAACCGGCAGAAAATATTTTTTTGAAAAAATCCCTAAGCCCCGGGGTCACAATTTAAGCAAAAATCTGACTTTTGGCAATTCACTCAAAAATGGTGCCAGAAGCTTGCAAATGATCCCCTGAAAGCTGTGGCGAAGGAAACAGAAGGCTTTTTATCACAGGACAAGAAATCAGCCCTCAAAAACGTAACCGGCAGAAATTTTTTTTTGAAAAAATCCCTAAGCCCCGGGGTCACAATTTCAGCCAAAATCTGACTTTTGGCAATTCACTCTAAAATGGTGCCAGAAGCTTGCAAATGATCCCCTGAAAGCTGTGGCGATGGAAACAGAAGGCTTTTTATCACAGGACAAGAAATCAGCCCTCAAAAATGTAAACGGCAGAAAATATTTTTTTGAAAAAATCCCTAAGCCCCGCGGTCACAATTTCAGCCAAAATCTGACTTTTGGCAATTCACTCAAAAATGGTGCCAGAAGCTTGCAAATGATCCCCTGAAAGCTTTGGCGATGGAAACAGAAGGCTTTTTATCACAGGACGAGAAATCAGCCCTCAAAAACGTAACCGGCAGAAAATATTTTTTTGAAAAAATCCCTAAGCCCCGGGGTCACAATTTCAGCAAAAATCTGACTTTTGGCAATTCACTCAAAAATGGTGCCAGAAGCTTGCAAATGATCCCCTGAAAGCTGTGGCGATGGAAACAGAAGGCTTTTTATCACAGGACAAGAAATCAGCCCTCAAAAATGTAAACGGCAGAAAATATTTTTTTGAAAAAATCCCTAAGCCCCGCGGTCACAATTTCAGCAAAAATCTGACTTTTGGCAATTCACTCAAAAATGGTGCCAGAAGCTTGCAAATGATCCCTAAGCCCTAATCTGACTTTTGGCAATTCACTCAAAAATGGTGCCAGAAGCTTGCAAATGATCCCCTGAAAGCTTTGGCGATGGAAACAGAAGGCTTTTTATCACAGGACAAGAAATCAGCCCTCAAAAACGTAACCGGCAGAAAATATTTTTTTGAAAAAATCCCTAAGCCCCGGGGTCACAATTTAAGCAAAAATCTGACTTTTGGCAATTCACTCAAAAATGGTGCCAGAAGCTTGCAAATGATCCCCTGAAAGCTGTGGCGATGGAAACAGAAGGCTTTTTATCACAGGACAAGAAATCAGCCCTCAAAAACGTAACCGGCAGAAAATTTTTTTTGAAAAAATCCCTAAGCCCCGGGGTCACAATTTCAGCCAAAATCTGACTTTTGGCAATTCACTCAAAAATGGTGCCAGAAGCTTGCAAATGATCCCCTGAAAGCGTTGGCGATGGAAACAGAAGGCTTTTTATCACAGGACGAGAAATCAGCCCTCAAAAACGTAACCGGCAGAAAATATTTTTTTGAAAAAATCCCTAAGCCCCGGGGTCACAATTTCAGCCAAAATCTGACTTTTGGCAATTCACTCAAAAATGGTGCCAGAAGCTTGCAAATGATCCCCTGAAAGCTTTGGCGATGGAAACAGAAGGCTTTTTATCACAGGACAAGAAATCAGCCCTCAAAAATGTAAACGGCAGAAAATATTTTTTTGAAAAAATCCCTAAGCCCCGCGGTCACAATTTCAGCCAAAATCTGACTTTTGGCAATTCACTCAAAAATGGTGCCAGAAGCTTGCAAATGATCCCCTGAAAGCTTTGGCGATGGAAACAGAAGGCTTTTTATCACAGGACGAGAAATCAGCCCTCAAAAACGTAACCGGCAGAAAATATTTTTTTGAAAAAATCCCTAAGCCCCGGGGTCACAATTTCAGCAAAAATCTGACTTTTGCAATTCACTCAAAAATGGTGCCAGAAGCTTGCAAATGATCCCCTGAAAGCTGTGGCGATGGAAACAGAAGGCTTTTTATCACAGGACAAGAAATCAGCCCTCAAAAACGTAACCGGCAGAAAATATTTTTTTGAAAAAATCCCTAAGCCCCGGGGTCACAATTTCAGCAAAAATCTGACTTTTGGCAATTCACTCAAAAATGGTGCCAGAAGCTTGCAAATGATCCCCTGAAAGCTTTGGCGATAGAAACAGAAGGCTTTTTATCACAGGACAAGAAATCAGCCCTCAAAAACTTAACCGGCAGAAAATATTTTTTTGAAAAAATCCCTAAGCCCCGCGGTCACAATTTCAGCAAAAATCTGACTTTTGGCAATTCACTCAAAAATGGTGCCAGAAGCTTGCAAATGATCCCTAAGCCCTAATCTGACTTTTGGCAATTCACTCAAAAATGGTGCCAGAAGCTTGCAAATGATCCCCTGAAAGCTGTGGCGATGGAAACAGAAGGCTTTTTATCACAGGACAAGAAATCAGCCCTCAAAAACGTAACCGGCAGAAAATATTTTTTTGAAAAAATCCCTAAGCCCCGGGGTCACAATTTCAGCAAAAATCTGACTTTTGGCATTTCACTCAAAAATGGTGCCAGAAGCTTGCAAATGATCCCCTGAAAGCTTTGGCGATGGAAACAGAAGGCTTTTTATCACAGGACAAGAAATCAGCCCTCAAAAACGTAACCAACAGAAAATATTTTTTTGAAAAAATCCCTAAGCCCCGGGGTCACAATTTCAGCCAAAATCTGACTTTTGGCAATTCACTCAAAAATGGTGCCAGAAGCTTGCAAATGATCCCCTGAAAGCTTTGGCGATGGAAACAGAAGGCTTTTTATCACAGGACGAGAAATCAGCCCTCAAAAACGTAACCGGCAGAAAATATTTTTTTGAAAAAATCCCTAAGCCCCGGGGTCACAATTTCAGCCAAAATCTGACTTTTGGCATTTCACTCAAAAATGGTGCCAGAAGCTTGCAAATGATCCCCTGAAAGCTTTGGCGATGGAAACAGAAGGCTTTTTATCACAGGACAAGAAATCAGCCCTCAAAAATGTAAACGGCAGAAAATATTTTTTTGAAAAAATCCCTCAGCCCCGCGGTCACAATTTCAGCCAAAATCTGACTTTTGGCAATTCACTCAAAAATGGTGCCAGAAGCTTGCAAATGATCCCCTGAAAGCTTTGGCGATGGAAACAGAAGGCTTTTTATCACAGGACGAGAAATCAGCCCTCAAAAACGTAACCGGCAGAAAATATTTTTTGGAAAAAATCCCTAAGCCCCGGGGTCACAATTTCAGCAAAAATCTGACTTTTGCAATTCACTCAAAAATGGTGCCAGAAGCTTGCAAATGATCCCCTGAAAGCTGTGGCGATGGAAACAGAAGGCTTTTTATCACAGGACAAGAAATCAGCCCTCAAAAACGTAACCGGCAGAAAATATTTTTTTGAAAAAATCCCTAAGCCCCGGGGTCACAATTTCAGCAAAAATCTGACTTTTGGCAATTCACTCAAAAATGGTGCCAGAAGCTTGCAAATGATCCCCTGAAAGCTTTGGCGATAGAAACAGAAGGCTTTTTATCACAGGACAAGAAATCAGCCCTCAAAAACTTAACCGGCAGAAAATATTTTTTTGAAAAAATCCCTAAGCCCCGCGGTCACAATTTCAGCAAAAATCTGACTTTTGGCAATTCACTCAAAAATGGTGCCAGAAGCTTGCAAATGATCCCTAAGCCCTAATCTGACTTTTGGCAATTCACTCAAAAATGGTGCCAGAAGCTTGCAAATGATCCCCTGAAAGCTGTGGCGATGGAAACAGAAGGCTTTTTATCACAGGACAAGAAATCAGCCCTCAAAAACGTAACCGGCAGAAAATATTTTTTTGAAAAAATCCCTAAGCCCCGGGGTCACAATTTCAGCAAAAATCTGACTTTTGGCAATTCACTCAAAAATGGTGCCAGAAGCTTGCAAATGATCCCCTGAAAGCTTTGGCGATGGAAACAGAAGGCTTTTTATCACAGGACAAGAAATCAGCCCTCAAAAACTTAACCGGCAGAAAATATTTTTTTTGAAAAAATCCCTAAGCCCCGGGGTCACAATTTCAGCCAAAATCTGACTTTTGGCATTTCACTCAAAAATGGTGCCAGAAGCTTGCAAATGATCCCCTGAAAGCTTTGGCGATGGAAACAGAAGGCTTTTTATCACAGGACAAGAAATCAGCCCTCAAAAACGTAACCAACAGAAAATATTTTTTTGAAAAAATCCCTAAGCCCCGGGGTCACAATTTCAGCAAAAATCTGACTTTTGGCAATTCACTCAAAAATGGTGCCAGAAGCTTGCAAATGATCCCCTGAAAGCTTTGGCGATGGAAACAGAAGGCTTTTTATCACAGGACAAGAAATCAGCCCTCAAAAACGTAACCGGCAGAAAATATTTTTTTGAAAAAATTCCTAAGCCCCGAGGTCACAATTTCAGCCAAAATCTGACTTTTGGCAATTCACTCAAAAATGGTGCCAGAAGCTTGCAAATGATCCCCTGAAAGCTGTGGCGATGGAAACAGAAGGCTTTTTATCACAGGACAAGAAATCAGCCCTCAAAAACGTAACCGGCAGAAAATATTTTTTTGAAAAAATCCCTAAGCCCCGGGGTCACAATTTCAGCAAAAATCTGACTTTTGGCAATTCACTCAAAAATGGTGCCAGAAGCTTGCAAATGATCCCCTGAAAGCTTTGGCGATGGAAACAGAAGGCTTTTTATCACAGGACAAGAAATCAGCCCTCAAAAACTTAACCGGCAGAAAATATTTTTTTGAAAAAATCCCTAAGCCCCGCGGTCACAATTTCAGCAAAAATCTGACTTTTGGCAATTCACTCAAAAATGGTGCCAGAAGCTTGCAAATGATCCCCATAAAGCTTTGGCGATGGAAACCGAAGGCTTTTTATCACAGGACAAGAAATCAGCCCTCAAAAACTTTACTGGCAGAAAATATTTTTTTGAAAAAATCCCTAAGCCCCGGGGTCACAATTTCAGCAAAAATCTGACTTTTGGCATTTCACTCAAAAATGGTGCCAGAAGCTTGCAAATGATCCCCTGAAAGCTTTGGCGATGGAAACAGAAGGCTTTTTATCACAGGACAAGAAATCAGCCCTCAAAAACTTTACCGGCAGAAAATATTTTTTTGAAAAAATCCCTAAGCCCCGGGGTCACAATTTCAGCAAAAATCTGACTTTTGGCAATTCACTCAAAAATGGTGCCAGAAGCTTGCAAATGATCCCCAGAAAGCTTTGGCGATGGAAACAGAAGGCTTTTTATCACAGGACAAGAAATCAGCCCTCAAAAACGCAACCGGCAGAAAATATTTTTTTGAAAAAATCCCTAAGCCCCGGGGTCACAATTTCAGCAAAAATCTGACTTTTGGCAATTCACTCAAAAATGGTGCCAGAAGCTTGCAAATGATCCCTAAGCCCTAATCTGACTTTTGGCAATTCACTCAAAAATGGTGCCAGAAGCTTGCAAATGATCCCCTGAAAGCTTTGGCGATGGAAACAGAAGGCTTTTTATCACAGGACAAGAAATCAGCCCTCAAAAACGTAACCGGCAGAAAATACTTTTTTGAAAAAATCCCTAAGCCCCGGGGTCACAATTTAAGCAAAAATCTGACTTTTGGCAATTCACTCAAAAATGGTGCCAGAAGCTTGCAAATGATCCCCTGAAAGCTTTGGCGATGGAAACAGAAGCCTTTTTATCACAGGACAAGAAATCAGCCCTCAAAAACGTAACCGGCAGAAAATATTTTTTTGAAAAAATCCCTAAGCCCCGGGGTCACAATTTAAGCAAAAATCTGACTTTTGGCAATTCACTCAAAAATGGTGCCAGAAGCTTGCAAATGATCCCCTGAAAGCTGTGGCGATGGAAACAGAAGGCTTTTTATCACAGGACAAGAAATCAGCCCTCAAAAACGTAACCGGCAGAAAATATTTTTTTGAAAAAATCCCTAAGCCCCGGGGTCACAATTTCAGCCAAAATCTGACTTTTGGCAATTCACTCAAAAATCGTGCCAGAAGCTTGCAAATGATCCCCTGAAAGCTTTGGCGATGGAAACAGAAGGCTTTTTATCACAGGACGAGAAATCAGCCCTCAAAAACGTAACCGGCAGAAAATATTTTTTTGAAAAAATCCCTAAGCCCCGGGGTCACAATTTCAGCAAAAATCTGACTTTTGGCAATTCACTCAAAAATGGTGCCAGAAGCTTGCAAATGATCCCCTGAAAGCTGTGGCGATGGAAACAGAAGGCTTTTTATCACAGGACAAGAAATCAGCCCTCAAAAATGTAAACGGCAGAAAATATTTTTTTGAAAAAATCCCTAAGCCCCGCGGTCACAATTTCAGCAAAAATCTGACTTTTGGCAATTCACTCAAAAATGGTGCCAGAAGCTTGCAAATGATACCTAAGCCCTAATCTGACTTTTGGCAATTCACTCAAAAATGGTGCCAGAAGCTTGCGAATGATCCCCTGAAAGCTGTGGCGATGGAAACAGAAGGCTTTTTATCACAGGACAAGAAATCAGCCCTCAAAAACGTAACCGGCAGAAAATATTTTTTTGAAAAAATCCCTAAGCCCCGGGGTCACAATTTCAGCCAAAATCTGACTTTTGGCAATTCACTCAAAAATGGTGCCAGAAGCTTGCAAATGATCCCCTGAAAGCTGTGGCGATGGAAACAGAAGGCTTTTTATCACAGGACGAGAAATCAGCCCTCAAAAACGTAACCGGCAGAAAATATTTTTTTGAAAAAATCCCTAAGCCCCGGGGTCACAATTTCAGCAAAAATCTGACTTTTGGCAATTCACTCAAAAATGGTGCCAGAAGCTTGCAAATGATCCCCTGAAAGCTGTGGCGATGGAAACAGAAGGCTTTTTATCACAGGACAAGAAATCAGCCCTCAAAAATGTAAACGGCAGAAAATATTTTTTTGAAAAAATCCCTAAGCCCCGCGGTCACAATTTCAGCAAAAATCTGACTTTTGGCAATTCACTCAAAAATGGTGCCAGAAGCTTGCAAATGATCCCTAAGCCCTAATCTGACTTTTGGCAATTCACTCAAAAATGGTGCCAGAAGCTTGCGAATGATCCCCTGAAAGCTGTGGCGATGGAAACAGAAGGCTTTTTATCACAGGACAAGAAATCAGCCCTCAAAAACGTAACCGGCAGAAAATATTTTTTTGAAAAAATCCCTAAGCCCCGGGGTCACAATTTCAGCCAAAATCTGACTTTTGGCAATTCACTCAAAAATGGTGCCAGAAGCTTGCAAATGATCCCCTGAAAGCTGTGGCGATGGAAACAGAAGGCTTTTTATCACAGGACAAGAAATCAGCCCTCAAAAACGTAACCGGCAGAAAATATTTTTTTGAAAAAATCCCTAAGCCCCGGGGTCACAATTTCAGCAAAAATCTGACTTTTGGCAATTCACTCAAAAATGGTGCCAGAAGCTTGCAAATGATCCCCTGAAAGCTTTGGCGATGGAAACAGAAGGCTTTTTATCACAGGACAAGAAATCAGCCCTCAAAAACGTAACCGGCAGAAAATATTTTTTTGAAAAAATCCCTAAGCCCCGAGGTCACAATTTCAGCCAAAATCTGACTTTTGGCAATTCACTCAAAAATGGTGCCAGAAGCTTGCAAATGATCCCCTGAAAGCTGTGGCGATGGAAACAGAAGGCTTTTTATCACAGGACAAGAAATCAGCCCTCAAAAACGTAACCGGCAGAAAATATTTTTTTGAAAAAATCCCTAAGCCCCGGGGTCACAATTTCAGCAAAAATCTGACTTTTGGCAATTCACTCAAAAATGGTGCCAGAAGCTTGCAAATGATCCCCTGAAAGCTTTGGCGATGGAAACAGAAGGCTTTTTATCACAGGACAAGAAATCAGCCCTCAAAAACTTAACCGGCAGAAAATATTTTTTTGAAAAAATCCCTAAGCCCCGCGGTCACAATTTCAGCAAAAATCTGACTTTTGGCAATTCACTCAAAAATGGTGCCAGAAGCTTGCAAATGATCCCTAAGCCCTAATCTGACTTTTGGCAATTCACTCAAAAATGGTGCCAGAAGCTTGCAAATGATCCCCTGAAAGCTGTGGCGATGGAAACAGAAGGCTTTTTATCACAGGACAAGAAATCAGCCCTCAAAAACGTAACCGGCAGAAAATATTTTTTTGAAAAAATCCCTAAGCCCCGGGGTCACAATTTCAGCCAAAATCTGACTTTTTGTAATTCACTCAAAAATGGTGCCAGAAGCTTGCAAATGATCCCCTGAAAGCTTTGGTGATGGAAACAGAAGGCTTTTTATCACAGGACAAGAAATCAGCCCTCAAAAACGTAACCGGCAGAAAATATTTTTTTGAAAAAATCCCTAAGCCCCGGGGTCACAATTTCAGCAAAAATCTGACTTTTGGCAATTCACTCAAAAATGGTGCCAGAAGCTTGCAAATGATCCCCTGAAAGCTGTGGCGATGGAAACAGAAGGCTTTTTATCACAGGACAAGAAATCAGCCCTCAAAAACGTAACCGGCAGAAAATATTTTTTTGAAAAAATCCCTAAGCCCCGGGGTCACAATTTCAGCAAAAATCTGACTTTTGGCAATTCACTCAAAAATGGTGCCAGAAGCTTGCGAATGATCCCCAGAAAGCTTTGGCGATGGAAACAGAAGGCTTTTTATCACAGGACAAGAAATCAGCCCTCAAAAACTTTACCGGCAGAAAATATTTTTTTGAAAAAATCCCTAAGCCCCGGGGTCACAATTTCAGCAAAAATCTGACTTTTGGCATTTCACTCAAAAATGGTGCCAGAAGCTTGCAAATGATCCCCTGAAAGCTTTGGCGATGGAAACAGAAGGCTTTTTATCACAGGACAAGAAATCAGCCCTCAAAAACTTAACCGGCAGAAAATATTTTTTTGAAAAAATCCCTAAGCCCCGGGGTCACAATTTCAGCAAAAATCTGACTTTTGGCATTTCACTCAAAAATGGTGCCAGAAGCTTGCAAATGATCCCCAGAAAGCCTTGGCGATGGAAACAGAAGGCTTTTTATCACAGGACAAGAAATCAGCCCTCAAAAACGTAACCGGCAGAAAATATTTTTTTGAAAAAATCCCTAAGCCCCGGGGTCACAATTTCAGCAAAAATCTGACTTTTGGCATTTCACTCAAAAATGGTGCCAGAAGCTTGCAAATGATCCCCTGAAAGCTTTGGCGATGGAAACAGAAGGCTTTTTATCACAGGACAAGAAATCAGCCCTCAAAAACTTTACCGGCAGAAAATATTTTTTTGAAAAAATCCCTAAGCCCCGGGGTCACAATTTCAGCAAAAATCTGACTTTTGGCAATTCACTCAAAAATGGTGCCAGAAGCTTGCAAATGATCCTCAGAAAGCTTTGGCGATGGAAACAGAAGGCTTTTTATCACAGGACAAGAAATCAGCCCTCAAAAACGTAACCGGCAGAAAATATTTTTTTGAAAAAATCCCTAAGCCCCGGGGTCACAATTTCAGCCAAAATCTGACTTTTGGCAATTCACTCAAAAATGGTGCCAGAAGCTTGCAAATGATCCCCTGAAAGCTTTGGCGATGGAAACAGAAGGCTTTTTATCACAGGACGAGAAATCAGCCCTCAAAAACTTAACCGGCAGAAAATATTTTTTTGAAAAAATCCCTAAGCCCCGCGGTCACAATTTCAGCAAAAATCTGACTTTTGGCAATTCACTCAAAAATGGTGCCAGAAGCTTGCAAATGATCCCCTGAAAGCTTTGGCGATGGAAACAGAAGGCTTTTTATCACAGGACAAGAAATCAGCCCTCAAAAACGTAACCGGCAGAAAATATTTTTTTGAAAAAATCCCCAAGCCCCGGGGTCACAATTTCAGCAAAAATCTGACTTTTGGCAATTCACTCAAAAATGGTGCCAGAAGCTTGCAAATGATCCCCTGAAAGCTGTGGCGATGGAAACAGAAGGCTTTTTATCACAGGACAAGAAATCAGCCCTCAAAAACGTAACCGGCAGAAAATATTTTTTTGAAAAAATCCCTAAGCCCCGGGGGTCACAATTTCAGCAAAAATCTGACTTTTGGCATTTCACTCAAAAATGGTGCCAGAAGCTTGCAAATGATCCCCTGAAAGCTTTGGCGATGGAAACAGAAGGCTTTTTATCACAGGACAAGAAATCAGCCCTCAAAAACGTAACCGGCAGAAAATATTTTTTTGAAAAAATCCCTAAGCCCCGGGGTCACAATTTCAGCCAAAATCTGACTTTTGGCAATTCACTCAAAAATGGTCTCAGAAGCTTGCAAATGATCGCCTGAAAGCTTTGGTGATGGAAACAGAAGGCTTTTTATCACAGGACAAGAAATCAGCCCTCAAAAACGTAGCCGGCAGAAAATATTTTTTTGAAAAAATCCCTAAGCCCCGGGGTCACAATTTCAGCCAAAATCTGACTTTTGGCAATTCACTCAAAAATGGTGCCAGAAGCTTGCAAATGATCCCCTGAAAGCTTTGGCGATGGAAACAGAAGGCTTTTTATCACAGGACAAGAAATCAGCCCTCAAAAACTTAACCGGCAGAAAATATTTTTTTGAAAAAATCCTTAAGCCCCGGGGTCACAATTTCAGCCAAAATCTGACTTTTGGCATTTCACTCAAAAATGGTGCCAGAAGCTTGCAAATGATCTCCTGAAAGCTTTGGCGATGGAAACAGAAGGCTTTTTATCACAGGACAAGAAATCAGCCCTCAAAAACGTAACCGGCAGAAAATATTTTTTTGAAAAAATCCCTAAGCCCCGGGGTCATAATTTCAGCCAAAATCTGACTTTTGGCAATTCACTCAAAAATGGTGCCAGAAGCTTGCAAATGATCCCCTGAAAGCTTTGGCGATGGAAACAGAAGGCTTTTTATCACAGGACAAGAAATCAGCCCTCAAAAACGTAACCGGCAGAAAATATTTTTTTGAAAAAATCCCTAAGCCCCGGGGTCACAATTTCAGCAAAAATCTGACTTTTGGCAATTCACTCAAAAATGGTGCCAGAAGCTTGCAAATGATCCCTAAGCCCTAATCTGACTTTTGGCAATTCACTCAAAAATGGTGCCAGAAGCTTGCAAATGATCCCCTGAAAGCTTTGGCGATGGAAACAGAAGGCTTTTTATCACAGGACGAGAAATCAGCCCTCAAAAACGTAACCGGCAGAAAATATTTTTTTGAAAAAATCCCCAAGCCCCGGGGTCACAATTTCAGCAAAAATCTGACTTTTGGCAATTCACTCAAAAATCGTGCCAGAAGCTTGCAAATGATCCCCTGAAAGCTGTGGCGATGGAAACAGAAGGCTTTTTATCACAGGACAAGAAATCAGCCCTCAAAAACGTAACCGGCAGAAAATATTTTTTTGAAAAAATCCCTAAGCCCCGGGGGTCACAATTTCAGCAAAAATCTGACTTTTGGCATTTCACTCAAAAATGGTGCCAGAAGCTTGCAAATGATCCCCTGAAAGCTTTGGCGATGGAAACAGAAGGCTTTTTATCACAGGACAAGAAATCAGCCCTCAAAAACGTAACCGGCAGAAAATATTTTTTTGAAAAAATCCCTAAGCCCCGGGGTCACAATTTCAGCCAAAATCTGACTTTTGGCAATTCACTCAAAAATGGTGCCAGAAGCTTGCAAATGATCCCCTGAAAGCTTTGGCGATGGAAACAGAAGGCTTTTTATCACAGGACAAGAAATCAGCCCTCAAAAACGTAACCGGCAGAAAATATTTTTTTGAAAAAATCCCTAAGCCCCGGGGTCACAATTTCAGCAAAAATCTGACTTTTGGCAATTCACTCAAAAATGGTGCCAGAAGCTTGCAAATGATCCCTAAGCCCTAATCTGACTTTTGGCAATTCACTCAAAAATGGTGCCAGAAGCTTGCAAATGATCCCCTGAAAGCTTTGGCGATGGAAACAGAAGGCTTTTTATCACAGGACAAGAAATCAGCCCTCAAAAACGTAACCGGCAGAAAATATTTTTTTGAAAAAATCCCTAAGCCCCGGGGTCACAATTTCAGCAAAAATCTGACTTTTGGCAATTCACTCAAAAATGGTGCCAGAAGCTTGCAAATGATCCCTAAGCCCTAATCTGACTTTTGACATTTCACTCAAAAATGGTGCCAGAAGCTTGCAAATGATCCCCTGAAAGCTTTGGCGATGGAAACAGAAGGCTTTTTATCACAGGACAAGAAATCAGCCCTCAAAAACTTTACCGGCAGAAAATATTTTTTTGAAAAAATCCCTAAGCCCCGGGGTCACAATTTCAGCAAAAATCTGACTTTTGGCATTTCACTCAAAAATGGTGCCAGAAGCTTGCAAATGATCCCCTGAAAGCTTTGGCGATGGAAACAGAAGGCTTTTTATCACAGGACAAGAAATCAGCCCTCAAAAACGTAACCGGCAGAAAATATTTTTTTGAAAAAATCCCTAAGCCCCGGGGTCACAATTTCAGCCAAAATCTGACTTTTGGCAATTCACTCAAAAATGGTCTCAGAAGCTTGCAAATGATCCCCTGAAAGCTTTGGTGATGGAAACAGAAGGCTTTTTATCACAGGACAAGAAATCAGCCCTCAAAAACGTAACCGGCAGAAAATATTTTTTTGAAAAAATCCCTAAGCCCCGGGGTCACAATTTCAGCAAAAATCTGACTTTTGGCAATTCACTCAAAAATGGTGCCAGAAGCTTGCAAATGATCCCCAGAAAGCTTTGGCGATGGAAACAGAAGGCTTTTTATCACAGGACAAGAAATCAGCCCTCAAAAACGTAACCGGCAGAAAATATTTTTTTGAAAAAATCCCTAAGCCCCGGGGTCACAATTTCAGCAAAAATCTGACTTTTGGCAATTCACTCAAAAATGGTGCCAGAAGCTTGCAAATGATCCCTAAGCCCTAATCTGACTTTTGGCAATTCACTCAAAAATGGTGCCAGAAGCTTGCAAATGATCCCCTGAAAGCTTTGGCGATGGAAACAGAAGGCTTTTTATCACAGGACAAGAAATCAGCCCTCAAAAACGTAACCGGCAGAAAATATTTTTTTGAAAAAATCCCTAAGCCCCGGGGTCACAATTTCAGCCAAAATCTGACTTTTGGCAATTCACTCAAAAATGGTGCCAGAAGCTTGCAAATGATCCCCTGAAAGCTTTGGCGATGGAAACAGAAGGCTTTTTATCACAGGACAAGAAATCAGCCCTCAAAAACGTAACCGGCAGAAAATATTTTTTTGAAAAAATCCCTAAGCCCCGGGGTCACAATTTCAGCAAAAATCTGACTTTTGGCAATTCACTCAAAAATGGTGCCAGAAGCTTGCAAATGATCCCTAAGCCCTAATCTGACTTTTGGCATTTCACTCAAAAATGGTGCCAGAAGCTTGCAAATGATCCCCTGAAAGCTTTGGCGATGGAAACAGAAGGCTTTTTATCACAGGACGAGAAATCAGTCCTCAAAAACGTAACCGGCAGAAAATATTTTTTTGAAAAAATCCCTAAGCCCCGGGGTCACAATTTCAGCAAAAATCTGACTTTTGGCAATTCACTCAAAAATGGTGCCAGAAGCTTGCAAATGATCCCCAGAAAGCTTTGGCGATGGAAACAGAAGGCTTTTTATCACAGGACAAGAAATCAGCCCTCAAAAACGTAACCGGCAGAAAATATTTTTTTGAAAAAATCCCTAAGCCCCGGGGTCACAATTTCAGCAAAAATCTGACTTTTGGCAATTCACTCAAAAATGGTGCCAGAAGCTTGCAAATGATCCCTAAGCCCTAATCTGACTTTTGGCAATTCACTCAAAAATGGTGCCAGAAGCTTGCAAATGATCCCCTGAAAGCTTTGGCGATGGAAACAGAAGGCTTTTTATCACAGGACAAGAAATCAGCCCTCAAAAACGTAACCGGCAGAAAATATTTTTTTGAAAAAATCCCTAAGCCCCGGGGTCACAATTTAAGCAAAAATCTGACTTTTGGCAATTCACTCAAAAATGGTGCCAGAAGCTTGCAAATGATCCCCTGAAAGCTTTGGCGATGGAAACAGAAGGCTTTTTATCACAGGACAAGAAATCAGCCCTCAAAAACGTAACCGGCAGAAAATATTTTTTTGAAAAAATCCCTAAGCCCCGGGGTCACAATTTAAGCAAAAATCTGACTTTTGGCAATTCACTCAAAAATGGTGCCGGAAGCTTGCAAATGATCCCCTGAAAGCTGTGGCGATGGAAACAGAAGGCTTTTTATCACAGGACAAGAAATCAGCCCTCAAAAACGTAACCGGCAGAAAATATTTTTTTGAAAAAATCCCTAAGCCCCGGGGTCACAATTTCAGCCAAAATCTGACTTTTGGCAATTCACTCAAAAATGGTGCCAGAAGCTTGCAAATGATCCCCTGAAAGCTGTGGCGATGGAAACAGAAGGCTTTTTATCACAGGACAAGAAATCAGCCCTCAAAAACGTAACCGGCAGAAAATATTTTTTTGAAAAAATCCCTAAGCCCCGGGGTCACAATTTCAGCAAAAATCTGACTTTTGGCAATTCACTCAAAAATGGTGCCAGAAGCTTACAAATGATCCCCTGAAAGCTTTGGCGATAGAAACAGAAGGCTTTTTATCACAGGACAAGAAATCAGCCCTCAAAAACTTAACCGGCAGAAAATATTTTTGTGAAAAAATCCCTAAGCCCCGGGGTCACAATTTCAGCAAAAATCTGACTTTTGGCAATTCACTCAAAAATGGTGCCAGAAGCTTGCAAATGATCCCCTGAAAGCTTTGGCGATGGAAACAGAAGGCTTTTTATCACAGGACAAGAAATCAGCCCTCAAAAACGTAACCGGCAGAAAATATTTTTTTGAAAAAATCCCTAAGCCCCAGGGTCACAATTTCAGCAAAAATCTGACTTTTGGCAATTCACTCAAAAATGGTGCCAGAAGCTTGCAAATGATCCCTAAGCCCTAATCTGACTTTTGGCAATTCACTCAAAAATGGTGCCAGAAGCTTGCGAATGATCCCCTGAAAGCTGTGGCGATGGAAACAGAAGGCTTTTTATCACAGGACAAGAAATCAGCCCTCAAAAACGTAACCGGCAGAAAATATTTTTTTGAAAAAATCCCTAAGCCCCGGGGTCACAATTTCAGCCAAAATCTGACTTTTGGCAATTCACTCAAAAATGGTGCCAGAAGCTTGCAAATGATCCCCTGAAAGCTGTGGCGATGGAAACAGAAGGCTTTTTATCACAGGACAAGAAATCAGCCCTCAAAAACGTAACCGGCAGAAAATATTTTTTTGAAAAAATCCCTAAGCCCCGGGGTCACAATTTCAGCAAAAATCTGACTTTTGGCAATTCACTCAAAAATGGTGCCAGAAGCTTACAAATGATCCCCTGAAAGCTTTGGCGATAGAAACAGAAGGCTTTTTATCACAGGACAAGAAATCAGCCCTCAAAAACTTAACCGGCAGAAAATATTTTTGTGAAAAAATCCCTAAGCCCCGGGGTCACAATTTCAGCAAAAATCTGACTTTTGGCAATTCACTCAAAAATGGTGCCAGAAGCTTGCAAATGATCCCCTGAAAGCTTTGGCGATGGAAACAGAAGGCTTTTTATCACAGGACAAGAAATCAGCCCTCAAAAACGTAACCGGCAGAAAATATTTTTTTGAAAAAATCCCTAAGCCCCGGGGTCACAATTTCAGCAAAAATCTGACTTTTGGCAATTCACTCAAAAATGGTGCCAGAAGCTTGCAAATGATCCCCTGAAAGCTTTGGCGATGGAAACAGAAGGCTTTTTATCACAGGACAAGAAATCAGCCCTCAAAAACGTAACTGGCAGAAAATATTTTTTTGAAAAAATCCCTAAGCCCCGAGGTCACAATTTCAGCCAAAATCTGACTTTTGGCAATTCACTCAAAAATGGTGCCAGAAGCTTGCAAATGATCCCCTGAAAGCTGTGGCGATGGAAACAGAAGGCTTTTTATCACAGGACAAGAAATCAGCCCTCAAAAATGTAAACGGCAGAAAATATTGTTTTGAAAAAATCCCTAAGCCCCGCGGTCACAATTTCAGCAAAAATCTGACTTTTGGCAATTCACTCAAAAATGGTGCCAGAAGCTTGCAAATGATCCCCTGAAAGCTTTGGTGATGGAAACAGAAGGCTTTTTATCACAGGACAAGAAATCAGCCCTCAAAAACGTAACCGGCAGAAAATATTTTTTTGAAAAAATCCCTAAGCCCCGGGGTCACAATTTAAGCAAAAATCTGACTTTTGGCAATTCACTCAAAAATGGTGCCAGAAGCTTGCAAATGATCCCCTGAAAGCTTTGGCGATGGAAACAGAAGGCTTTTTATCACAGGACAAGAAATCAGCCCTCAAAAACGTAACCGGCAGAAAATATTTTTTTGAAAAAATCCCTAAGCCCCGGGGTCACAATTTAAGCAAAAATCTGACTTTTGGCAATTCACTCAAAAATGGTGCCAGAAGCTTGCGAATGATCCCCTGAAAGCTGTGGCGATGGAAACAGAAGGCTTTTTATCACAGGACAAGAAATCAGCCCTCAAAAACGTAACCGGCAGAAAATATTTTTTTGAAAAAATCCCTAAGCCCCGGGGTCACAATTTCAGCCAAAATCTGACTTTTGGCAATTCACTCAAAAATGGTGCCAGAAGCTTGCAAATGATCCCCTGAAAGCTTTGGCGATGGAAACAGAAGGCTTTTTATCACAGGACGAGAAATCAGCCCTCAAAAACGTAACCGGCAGAAAATATTTTTTTGAAAAAATCCCTAAGCCCCGCGGTCACAATTTCAGCAAAAATCTGACTTTTGGCAATTCACTCAAAAATGGTGCCAGAAGCTTGCAAATGATCCCTAAGCCCTAATCTGACTTTTGGCATTTCACTCAAAAATGGTGCCAGAAGCTTGCAAATGATCCCCTGAAAGCTTTGGCGATGGAAACAGAAGGCTTTTTATCACAGGACAAGAAATCAGCCCTCAAAAACGTAACCGGCAGAAAATATTTTTGTGAAAAAATCCCTAAGCCCCGGGGTCACAATTTCAGCAAAAATCTGACTTTTGGCAATTCACTCAAAAATGGTGCCAGAAGCTTGCAAATGATCCCCTGAAAGCTTTGGCGATGGAAACAGAAGGCTTTTTATCACAGGACAAGAAATCAGCCCTCAAAAACGTAACCGGCAGAAAATATTTTTTTGAAAAAATCCCTAAGCCCCGGGGTCACAATTTCAGCAAAAATCTGACTTTTGGCAATTCACTCAAAAATGGTGCCAGAAGCTTGCAAATGATCCCCTGAAAGCTTTGGCGATGGAAACAGAAGGCTTTTTATCACAGGACAAGAAATCAGCCCTCAAAAACGTAACCGGCAGAAAATATTTTTTTGAAAAAATCCCTAAGCCCCGAGGTCACAATTTCAGCCAAAATCTGACTTTTGGCAATTCACTCAAAAATGGTGCCAGAAGCTTGCAAATGATCCCCTGAAAGCTGTGGCGATGGAAACAGAAGGCTTTTTATCACAGGACAAGAAATCAGCCCTCAAAAATGTAAACGGCAGAAAATATTTTTTTGAAAAAATCCCTAAGCCCCGCGGTCACAATTTCAGCAAAAATCTGACTTTTGGCAATTCACTCAAAAATGGTGCCAGAAGCTTGCAAATGATCCCCTGAAAGCTTTGGTGATGGAAGCAGAAGGCTTTTTATCACAGGACAAGAAATCAGCCCTCAAAAACGTAACCGGCAGAAAATATTTTTTTGAAAAAATCCCTAAGCCCCGGGGTCACAATTTAAGCAAAAATCTGACTTTTGGCAATTCACTCAAAAATGGTGCCAGAAGCTTGCAAATGATCCCCTGAAAGCTTTGGCGATGGAAACAGAAGGCTTTTTATCACAGGACAAGAAATCAGCCCTCAAAAACGTAACCGGCAGAAAATATTGTTTTGAAAAAATCCCTAAGCCCCGGGGTCACAATTTAAGCAAAAATCTGACTTTTGGCAATTCACTCAAAAATGGTGCCAGAAGCTTGCAAATGATCCCCTGAAAGCTTTGGTGATGGAAACAGAAGGCTTTTTATCACAGGACAAGAAATCAGCCCTCAAAAACGTAACCGGCAGAAAATATTTTTTTGAAAAAATCCCTAAGCCCCGGGGTCACAATTTAAGCAAAAATCTGACTTTTGGCAATTCACTCAAAAATGGTGCCAGAAGCTTGCAAATGATCCCCTGAAAGCTTTGGCGATGGAAACAGAAGGCTTTTTATCACAGGACAAGAAATCAGCCCTCAAAAACGTAACCGGCAGAAAATATTTTTTTGAAAAAATCCCTAAGCCCCGGGGTCACAATTTAAGCAAAAATCTGACTTTTGGCAATTCACTCAAAAATGGTGCCAGAAGCTTGCGAATGATCCCCTGAAAGCTGTGGCGATGGAAACAGAAGGCTTTTTATCACAGGACAAGAAATCAGCCCTCAAAAACGTAACCGGCAGAAAATATTTTTTTGAAAAAATCCCTAAGCCCCGGGGTCACAATTTCAGCCAAAATCTGACTTTTGGCAATTCACTCAAAAATGGTGCCAGAAGCTTGCAAATGATCCCCTGAAAGCTTTGGCGATGGAAACAGAAGGCTTTTTATCACAGGACGAGAAATCAGCCCTCAAAAACGTAACCGGCAGAAAATATTTTTTTGAAAAAATCCCTAAGCCCCGCGGTCACAATTTCAGCAAAAATCTGACTTTTGGCAATTCACTCAAAAATGGTGCCAGAAGCTTGCAAATGATCCCTAAGCCCTAATCTGACTTTTGGCATTTCACTCAAAAATGGTGCCAGAAGCTTGCAAATGATCCCCTGAAAGCTTTGGCGATGGAAACAGAAGGCTTTTTATCCCAGGACAAGAAATCAGCCCTCAAAAACGTAACCGTCAGAAAATATTTTTGTGAAAAAATCCCTAAGCCCCGGGGTCACAATTTCAGCAAAAATCTGACTTTTGGCAATTCACTCAAAAATGGTGCCAGAAGCTTGCAAATGATCCCCTGAAAGCTTTGGCGATGGAAACAGAAGGCTTTTTATCACAGGACAAGAAATCAGCCCTCAAAAACGTAACCGGCAGAAAATATTTTTTTGAAAAAATCCCTAAGCCCCGGGGTCACAATTTCAGCAAAAATCTGACTTTTGGCAATTCACTCAAAAATGGTGCCAGAAGCTTGCAAATGATCCCCTGAAAGCTTTGGCGATGGAAACAGAAGGCTTTTTATCACAGGACAAGAAATCAGCCCTCAAAAACGTAACCGGCAGAAAATATTTTTTTGAAAAAATCCCTAAGCCCCGAGGTCACAATTTCAGCCAAAATCTGACTTTTGGCAATTCACTCAAAAATGGTGCCAGAAGCTTGCAAATGATCCCCTGAAAGCTGTGGCGATGGAAACAGAAGGCTTTTTATCACAGGACAAGAAATCAGCCCTCAAAAATGTAAACGGCAGAAAATATTTTTTTGAAAAAATCCCTAAGCCCCGCGGTCACAATTTCAGCAAAAATCTGACTTTTGGCAATTCACTCAAAAATGGTGCCAGAAGCTTGCAAATGATCCCCTGAAAGCTTTGGTGATGGAAGCAGAAGGCTTTTTATCACAGGACAAGAAATCAGCCCTCAAAAACGTAACCGGCAGAAAATATTTTTTTGAAAAAATCCCTAAGCCCCGGGGTCACAATTTAAGCAAAAATCTGACTTTTGGCAATTCACTCAAAAATGGTGCCAGAAGCTTGCAAATGATCCCCTGAAAGCTTTGGCGATGGAAACAGAAGGCTTTTTATCACAGGACAAGAAATCAGCCCTCAAAAACGTAACCGGCAGAAAATATTTTTTTGAAAAAATCCCTAAGCCCCGGGGTCACAATTTAAGCAAAAATCTGACTTTTGGCAATTCACTCAAAAATGGTGCCAGAAGCTTGCAAATGATCCCCTGAAAGCTGTGGCGATGGAAACAGAAGGCTTTTTATCACAGGACAAGAAATCAGCCCTCAAAAACGTAACCGGCAGAAAATATTTTTTTGAAAAAATCCCTAAGCCCCGGGGTCACAATTTCAGCCAAAATCTGACTTTTGGAAATTCACTCAAAAATGGTGCCAGAAGCTTGCAAATGATCCCCTGAAAGCTTTGGCGATGGAAACAGAAGGCTTTTTATCACAGGACGAGAAATCAGCCCTCAAAAACGTAACCGGCAGAAAATATTTTTTTGAAAAAATCCCTAAGCCCCGGGGTCACAATTTCAGCAAAAATCTGACTTTTGGCAATTCACTCAAAAATGGTGCCAGAAGCTTACAAATGATCCCCTGAAAGCTGTGGCGATGGAAACAGAAGGCTTTTTATCACAGGACAAGAAATCAGCCCTCAAAAATGTAAACGGCAGAAAATATTGTTTTGAAAAAATCCCTAAGCCCCGCGGTCACAATTTCAGCAAAAATCTGACTTTTGGCAATTCACTCAAAAATGGTGCCAGAAGCTTGCAAATGATCCCCTGAAAGCTTTGGTGATGGAAACAGAAGGCTTTTTATCACAGGACAAGAAATCAGCCCTCAAAAACGTAACCGGCAGAAAATATTTTTTTGAAAAAATCCCTAAGCCCCGGGGTCACAATTTAAGCAAAAATCTGACTTTTGGCAATTCACTCAAAAATGGTGCCAGAAGCTTGCAAATGATCCCCTGAAAGCTTTGGCGATGGAAACAGAAGGCTTTTTATCACAGGACAAGAAATCAGCCCTCAAAAACGTAACCGGCAGAAAATATTTTTTTGAAAAAATCCCTAAGCCCCGGGGTCACAATTTAAGCAAAAATCTGACTTTTGGCAATTCACTCAAAAATGGTGCCAGAAGCTTGCGAATGATCCCCTGAAAGCTGTGGCGATGGAAACAGAAGGCTTTTTATCACAGGACAAGAAATCAGCCCTCAAAAACGTAACCGGCAGAAAATATTTTTTTGAAAAAATCCCTAAGCCCCGGGGTCACAATTTCAGCCAAAATCTGACTTTTGGCAATTCACTCAAAAATGGTGCCAGAAGCTTGCAAATGATCCCCTGAAAGCTTTGGCGATGGAAACAGAAGGCTTTTTATCACAGGACGAGAAATCAGCCCTCAAAAACGTAACCGGCAGAAAATATTTTTTTGAAAAAATCCCTAAGCCCCGCGGTCACAATTTCAGCAAAAATCTGACTTTTGGCAATTCACTCAAAAATGGTGCCAGAAGCTTGCAAATGATCCCTAAGCCCTAATCTGACTTTTGGCATTTCACTCAAAAATGGTGCCAGAAGCTTGCAAATGATCCCCTGAAAGCTTTGGCGATGGAAACAGAAGGCTTTTTATCCCAGGACAAGAAATCAGCCCTCAAAAACGTAACCGTCAGAAAATATTTTTGTGAAAAAATCCCTAAGCCCCGGGGTCACAATTTCAGCAAAAATCTGACTTTTGGCAATTCACTCAAAAATGGTGCCAGAAGCTTGCAAATGATCCCCTGAAAGCTTTGGCGATGGAAACAGAAGGCTTTTTATCACAGGACAAGAAATCAGCCCTCAAAAACGTAACCGGCAGAAAATATTTTTTTGAAAAAATCCCTAAGCCCCGGGGTCACAATTTCAGCAAAAATCTGACTTTTGGCAATTCACTCAAAAATGGTGCCAGAAGCTTGCAAATGATCCCCTGAAAGCTTTGGCGATGGAAACAGAAGGCTTTTTATCACAGGACAAGAAATCAGCCCTCAAAAACGTAACCGGCAGAAAATATTTTTTTGAAAAAATCCCTAAGCCCCGAGGTCACAATTTCAGCCAAAATCTGACTTTTGGCAATTCACTCAAAAATGGTGCCAGAAGCTTGCAAATGATCCCCTGAAAGCTGTGGCGATGGAAACAGAAGGCTTTTTATCACAGGACAAGAAATCAGCCCTCAAAAATGTAAACGGCAGAAAATATTTTTTTGAAAAAATCCCTAAGCCCCGCGGTCACAATTTCAGCAAAAATCTGACTTTTGGCAATTCACTCAAAAATGGTGCCAGAAGCTTGCAAATGATCCCCTGAAAGCTTTGGTGATGGAAGCAGAAGGCTTTTTATCACAGGACAAGAAATCAGCCCTCAAAAACGTAACCGGCAGAAAATATTTTTTTGAAAAAATCCCTAAGCCCCGGGGTCACAATTTAAGCAAAAATCTGACTTTTGGCAATTCACTCAAAAATGGTGCCAGAAGCTTGCAAATGATCCCCTGAAAGCTTTGGCGATGGAAACAGAAGGCTTTTTATCACAGGACAAGAAATCAGCCCTCAAAAACGTAACCGGCAGAAAATATTTTTTTGAAAAAATCCCTAAGCCCCGGGGTCACAATTTCAGCAAAAATCTGACTTTTGGCAATTCACTCAAAAATGGTGCCAGAAGCTTGCAAATGATCCCCTGAAAGCTTTGGCGATGGAAACAGAAGGCTTTTTATCACAGGACAAGAAATCAGTCCTCAAAAACTTAACCGGCAGAAAATATTTTTTTTGAAAAAATCCCTAAGCCCCGGGGTCACAATTTCAGCCAAAATCTGACTTTTGGCATTTCACTCAAAAATGGTGCCAGAAGCTTGCAAATGATCCCCTGAAAGCTTTGGCGATGGAAACAGAAGGCTTTTTATCACAGGACAAGAAATCAGCCCTCAAAAACGTAACCGGCAGAAAATATTTTTGTGAAAAAATCCCTAAGCCCCGGGGTCACAATTTCAGCAAAAATCTGACTTTTGGCAATTCACTCAAAAATGGTGCCAGAAGCTTGCAAATGATCCCCTGAAAGCTTTGGCGATGGAAACAGAAGGCTTTTTATCACAGGACAAGAAATCAGCCCTCAAAAACGTAACCGGCAGAAAATATTTTTTTGAAAAAATCCCTAAGCCCCGGGGTCACAATTTCAGCAAAAATCTGACTTTTGGCAATTCACTCAAAAATGGTGCCAGAAGCTTGCAAATGATCCCCTGAAAGCTGTGGCGATGGAAACAGAAGGCTTTTTATCACAGGACAAGAAATCAGCCCTCAAAAATGTAAACGGCAGAAAATATTTTTTTGAAAAAATCCCTAAGCCCCGCGGTCACAATTTCAGCAAAAATCTGACTTTTGGCAATTCACTCAAAAATGGTGCCAGAAGCTTGCAAATGATCCCTAAGCCCTAATCTGACTTTTGGCAATTCACTCAAAAATGGTGCCAGAAGCTTGCGAATGATCCCCTGAAAGCTGTGGCGATGGAAACAGAAGGCTTTTTATCACAGGACAAGAAATCAGCCCTCAAAAACGTAACCGGCAGAAAATATTTTTTTGAAAAAATCCCTAACCCCGGGGTCACAATTTCAGCCAAAATCTGACTTTTGGCAATTCACTCAAAAATGGTGCCAGAAGCTTGCAAATGATCCCCTGAAAGCTGTGGCGATGGAAACAGAAGGCTTTTTATCACAGGACAAGAAATCAGCCCTCAAAAACGTAACCGGCAGAAAATATTTTTTTGAAAAAATCCCTAAGCCCCGGGGTCACAATTTCAGCAAAAATCTGACTTTTGGCAATTCACTCAAAAATGGTGCCAGAAGCTTGCAAATGATCCCCTGAAAGCTTTGGCGATGGAAACAGAAGGCTTTTTATCACAGGACAAGAAATCAGCCCTCAAAAACTTAACCGGCAGAAAATATTTTTTTTGAAAAAATCCCTAAGCCCCGGGGTCACAATTTCAGCCAAAATCTGACTTTTGGCATTTCACTCAAAAATGGTGCCAGAAGCTTGCAAATGATCCCCTGAAAGCTTTGGCGATGGAAACAGAAGGCTTTTTATCACAGGACAAGAAATCAGCCCTCAAAAATGTAACCGGCAGAAAATATTTTTGTGAAAAAATCCCTAAGCCCCGGGGTCACAATTTCAGCAAAAATCTGACTTTTGGCAATTCACTCAAAAATGGTGCCAGAAGCTTGCAAATGATCCCCTGAAAGCTTTGGCGATGGAAACAGAAGGCTTTTTATCACAGGACAAGAAATCAGCCCTCAAAAACGTAACCGGCAGAAAATATTTTTGTGAAAAAATCCCTAAGCCCCGGGGTCACAATTTCAGCAAAAATCTGACTTTTGGCAATTCACTCAAAAATGGTGCCAGAAGCTTGCAAATGATCCCCTGAAAGCTTTGGCGATGGAAACAGAAGGCTTTTTATCACAGGACAAGAAATCAGCCCTCAAAAACGTAACCGGCAGAAAATATTTTTTTGAAAAAATCCCTAAGCCCCGAGGTCACAATTTCAGCCAAAATCTGACTTTTGGCAATTCACTCAAAAATGGTGCCAGAAGCTTGCAAATGATCCCCTGAAAGCTGTGGCGATGGAAACAGAAGGCTTTTTATCACAGGACAAGAAATCAGCCCTCAAAAACGTAACCGGCAGAAAATATTTTTTTGAAAAAATCCCTAAGCCCCGGGGTCACAATTTCAGCAAAAATCTGACTTTTGGCAATTCACTCAAAAATGGTGCCAGAAGCTTGCAAATGATCCCCTGAAAGCTTTGGCGATGGAAACAGAAGGCTTTTTATCACAGGACAAGAAATCAGCCCTCAAAAACTTAACCGGCAGAAAATATTTTTTTGAAAAAATCCCTAAGCCCCGGGGTCACAATTTCAGCAAAAATCTGACTTTTGGCAATTCACTCAAAAATGGTGCCAGAAGCTTGCAAATGATCCCTAAGCCCTAATCTGACTTTTGGCAATTCACGCAAAAATGGTGCCAGAAGCTTGCAAATGATCCCCTGAAAGCTTTGGCGATGGAAACAGAAGGCTTTTTATCACAGGACAAGAAATCAGCCCTCAAAAACGTAACCGGCAGAAAATATTTTTTTGAAAAAATCCCTAAGCCCCGGGGTCACAATTTCAGCCAAAATCTGACTTTTGGCATTTCACTCAAAAATGGTGCCAGAAGCTTGCAAATGATCCCCTGAAAGCTTTGGCGATGGAAACAGAAGGCTTTTTATCACAGGACGAGAAATCAGCCCTCAAAAACGTAACCGGCAGAAAATATTTTTTTGAAAAAATCCCTAAGCCTTGGGGTCACAATTTCAGCAAAAATCTGACTTTTGGCAATTCACTCAAAAATGGTGCCAGAAGCTTGCAAATGATCCCCTGAAAGCTTTCGCGATGGAAACAGAAGGCTTTTTATCACAGGACAAGAAATCAGCCCTCAAAAACTTAACCGGCAGAAAATATTTTTTTGAAAAAATCCCTAAGCCCCGGGGTCACAATTTCAGCAAAAATCTGACTTTTGGCAATTCACTCAAAAATGGTGCCAGAAGCTTGCAAATGATCCCCAGAAAGCTTTGGCGATGGAAACAGAAGGCTTTTTATCACAGGACAAGAAATCAGCCCTCAAAAACTTTACCGGCAGAAAATATTTTTTTGAAAAAATCCCTAAGCCCCGGGGTCACAATTTCAGCAAAAATCTGACTTTTGGCATTTCACTCAAAAATGGTGCCAGAAGCTTGCAAATGATCCCCTGAAAGCTTTGGCGTGGAAACAGAAGGCTTTTTATCACAGGACGAGAAATCAGCCCTCAAAAACGTAACCGGCAGAAAATATTTTTTTGAAAAAATCCCTAAGCCCCGGGGTCACAATTTCAGCAAAAATCTGACTTTTGGCAATTAACTCAAAAATGGTGCCAGAAGCTTGCAAATGATCCCCTGAAAGCTTTGGCGATGGAAACAGAAGGCTTTTTATCACAGGACAAGGAATCAGCCCTCAAAAACTTAACCGGAAGAAAATATTTTTTTGAAAAAATCCCTAAGCCCCGGGGTCACAATTTCAGCAAAAATCTGACTTTTGGCAATTCACTCAAAAATGGTGCCAGAAGCTTGCAAATGATCCCCTGAAAGCTTTGGCGATGGAAACAGAAGGCTTTTTATCACAGGACAAGAAATCAGCCCTCAAAAACGTAACCGGCAGAAAATATTTTTTTGAAAAAATCCCTAAGCCCCGGGGTCACAATTTCAGCAAAAATCTGACTTTTGGCAATTCACTCAAAAATGGTGCCAGAAGCTTGCAAATGATCCCCAGAAAGCTTTGGCGATGGAAACAGAAGGCTTTTTATCACAGGACAAGAAATCAGCCCTCAAAAACGTAACCGGCAGAAAATATTTTTTTGAAAAAATCCCTAAGCCCCAGGGTCACAATTTCAGCAAAAATCTGACTTTTGGCAATTCACTCAAAAATGGTGTCGGAAGCTTGCAAATGATCCCCTGAAAGCTTTGGCGATGGAAACAGAAGGCTTTTTATCACAGGACAAGAAATCAGCCCTCAAAAACTTAACCGGCAGAAAATATTTTTTTGAAAAAATCCCTAAGCCCCGGGGTCACAATTTCAGCCAAAATCTGACTTTTGGCAATTCACTCAAAAATGGTGCCAGAAGCTTGCAAATGATCCCTAAGCCCTAATCTGACTTTTGGCAATTCACTCAAAAATGGTGCCAGAAGCTTGCGAATGATCCCCTGAAAGCTGTGGCGATGGAAACAGAAGGCTTTTTATCACAGGACAAGAAATCAGCCCTCAAAAACGTAACCGGCAGAAAATATTTTTTTGAAAAAATCCCTAAGCCCCGGGGTCACAATTTCAGCCAAAATCTGACTTTTGGCAATTCACTCAAAAATGGTGCCAGAAGCTTGCAAATGATCCCCTGAAAGCTGTGGCGATGGAAACAGAAGGCTTTTTATCACAGGACAAGAAATCAGCCCTCAAAAACGTAATCGGCAGAAAATATTTTTTTGAAAAAATCCCTAAGCCCCGGGGTCACAATTTCAGCAAAAATCTGACTTTTGGCAATTCACTCAAAAATGGTGCCAGAAGCTTGCAAATGATCCCCTGAAAGCTTTGGCGATGGAAACAGAAGGCTTTTTATCACAGGACAAGAAATCAGCCCTCAAAAACGTAACCGGCAGAAAATATTTTTTTGAAAAAATCCCTAAGCCCCGGGGTCACAATTTAAGCAAAAATCTGACTTTTGGCAATTCACTCAAAAATGGTGCCAGAAGCTTGCAAATGATCCCCTGAAAGCTGTGGCGATGGAAACAGAAGGCTTTTTATCACAGGACAAGAAATCAGCCCTCAAAAACTTTACCGGCAGAAAATATTTTTTTGAAAAAATCCCTAAGCCCCGGGGTCACAATTTCAGCAATAATCTGACTTTTGGCATTTCACTCAAAAATGGTGCCAGAAGCTTGCAAATGATCCCCTGAAAGTTTTGGCGATGGAAACAGAAGGCTTTTTATCACAGGACAAGAAATCAGCCCTCAAAAACTTTACCGGCAGAAAATATTTTTTTGAAAAAATCCCTAAGCCCCGGGGTCACAATTTCAGCAAAAATCTGACTTTTGGCAATTCACTCAAAAATGGTGCCAGAAGCTTGCAAATGATCCCCAGAAAGCTTTGGCGATGGAAACAGAAGGCTTTTTATCACAGGACAAGAAATCAGCCCTCAAAAACGTAACCGGCAGAAAATATTTTTTTGAAAAAATCCCTAAGCCCCGGGGTCACAATTTCAGCAAAAATCTGACTTTTGGCAATTCACTCAAAAATGGTGCCAGAAGCTTGCAAATGATCCCTAAGCCCTAATCTGACTTTTGGCAATTCACTCAAAAATGGTGCCAGAAGCTTGCAAATGATCCCCTGAAAGCTTTGGCGATGGAAACAGAAGGCTTTTTATCACAGGACAAGAAATCAGCCCTCAAAAACGTAACCGGCAGAAAATATTTTTTTGAAAAAATCCCTAAGCCCCGGGGTCACAATTTCAGCAAAAATCTGACTTTTGGCAATTCACTCAAAAATGGTGCCAGAAGCTTGCAAATGATCCCCAGAAAGCTTTGGCGATGGAAACAGAAGGCTTTTTATCACAGGACAAGAAATCAGCCCTCAAAAACGTAACCGGCAGAAAATATTTTTTTGAAAAAATCCCTAAGCCCCAGGGTCACAATTTCAGCAAAAATCTGACTTTTGGCAATTCACTCAAAAATGGTGTCGGAAGCTTGCAAATGATCCCCTGAAAGCTTTGGCGATGGAAACAGAAGGCTTTTTATCACAGGACAAGAAATCAGCCCTCAAAAACTTAACCGGCAGAAAATATTTTTTTGAAAAAATCCCTAAGCCCCGGGGTCACAATTTCAGCCAAAATCTGACTTTTGGCAATTCACTCAAAAATGGTGCCAGAAGCTTGCAAATGATCCCCTGAAAGCTTTGGCGATGGAAACAGAAGGCTTTTTATCACAGGACAAGAAATCAGCCCTCAAAAACGTAACCGGCAGAAAATATTTTTTTGAAAAAATCCCTAAGCCCCGGGGTCACAATTTCAGCAAAAATCTGACTTTTGGCAATTCACTCAAAAATGCTGCCAGAAGCTTGCAAATGATCCCCAGAAAGCTTTGGCGATGGAAACAGAAGGCTTTTTATCACAGGACAAGAAATCAGCCCTCAAAAACGTAACCGGCAGAAAATATTTTTTTGAAAAAATCCCTAAGCCCCAGGGTCACAATTTCAGCAAAAATCTGACTTTTGGCAATTCACTCAAAAATGGTGTCGGAAGCTTGCAAATGATCCCCTGAAAGCTTTGGCGATGGAAACAGAAGGCTTTTTATCACAGGACAAGAAATCAGCCCTCAAAAACTTAACCGGCAGAAAATATTTTTTTGAAAAAATCCCTAAGCCCCGGGGTCACAATTTCAGCCAAAATCTGACTTTTGGCAATTCACTCAAAAATGGTGCCAGAAGCTTGCAAATGATCCCCAGAAAGCTTTGGCGATGGAAACAGAAGGCTTTTTATCACAGGACAAGAAATCAGCCCTCAAAAACGTAACCGGCAGAAAATATTTTTTTGAAAAAATCCCTAAGCCCCGGGGTCACAATTTCAGCAAAAATCTGACTTTTGGCAATTCACTCAAAAATGGTGCCAGAAGCTTGCAAATGATCCCTAAGCCCTAATCTGACTTTTGGCAATTCACTCAAAAATGGTGCCAGAAGCTTGCAAATGATCCCCTGAAAGCTTTGGCGATGGAAACAGAAGGCTTTTTATCACAGGACAAGAAATCAGCCCTCAAAAACGTAACCGGCAGAAAATATTTTTTTGAAAAAATCCCTAAGCCCCGGGGTCACAATTTCAGCAAAAATCTGACTTTTGGCAATTCACTCAAAAATGGTGCCAGAAGCTTGCAAATGATCCCCTGAAAGCTTTGGCGATGGAAACAGAAGGCTTTGTATCACAGGACGAGAAATCAGCCCTCAAAAACGTAACCGGCAGAAAATATTTTTTTGAAAAAATCCCTAAGCCCCGGGGTCACAATTTCAGCAAAAATCTGACTTTTGGCAATTCACTCAAAAATGGTGCCAGAAGCTTGCAAATGATCCCTAAGCCCTAATCTGACTTTTGGCAATTCACTCAAAAATGGTGCCAGAAGCTTGCAAATGATCCTCTGAAAGCTTTGGCGATGGAAACAGAAGGCTTTTTATCACAGGACAAGAAATCAGCCCTCAAAAACGTAACCGGCAGAAAATATTTTTTTGAAAAAATCCCTAAGCCCCGGGGTCACAATTTAAGCAAAAATCTGACTTTTGGCAATTCACTCAAAAATGGTGCCAGAAGCTTGCAAATGATCCCCTGAAACCTGTGGCGATGGAAACAGAAGGCTTTTTATCACAGGACAAGAAATCAGCCCTCAAAAACGTAACCGGCAGAAAATATTTTTTTGAAAAAAGCCCTAAGCCCCGGGGTCACAATTTCAGCCAAAATCTGACTTTTGGCAATTCACTCAAAAATGGTGCCAGAAGCTTGCAAATGATCCCCTGAAAGCTTTGGCGATGGAAACAGAAGGCTTTTTATCACAGGACGAGAAATCAGCCCTCAAAAACGTAACCGGCAGAAAATATTTTTTTGAAAAAATCCCTAAGCCCCGGGGTCACAATTTCAGCAAAAATCTGACTTTTGGCAATTCACTCAAAAATGGTGCCAGAAGCTTGCAAATGATCCCCTGAAAGCTGTGGCGATGGAAACAGAAGGCTTTTTATCACAGGACAAGAAATCAGCCCTCAAAAATGTAAACGGCAGAAAATATTTTTTTGAAAAAATCCCTAAGCCCCGCGGTCACAATTTCAGCAAAAATCTGACTTTTGGCAATTCACTCAAAAATGGTGCCAGAAGCTTGCAAATGATCCCTAAGCCCTAATCTGACTTTTGGCAATTCACTCAAAAATGGTGCCAGAAGCTTGCGAATGATCCCTTGAAAGCTGTGGCGATGGAAACAGAAGGCTTTTTATCACAGGACAAGAAATCAGCCCTCAAAAACGTAACCGGCAGAAAATATTTTTTTGAAAAAATCCCTAAGCCCCGGGGTCACAATTTCAGCCAAAATCTGACTTTTGGCAATTCACTCAAAAATGGTGCCAGAAGCTTGCAAATGATCCCCTGAAAGCTGTGGCGATGGAAACAGAAGGCTTTTTATCACAGGACAAGAAATCAGCCCTCAAAAACGTAACCGGCAGAAAATATTTTTTTGAAAAAATCCCTAAGCCCCGGGGTCACAATTTCAGCAAAAATCTGACTTTTGGCAATTCACTCAAAAATGGTGCCAGAAGCTTGCAAATGATCCCCTGAAAGCTGTGGCGATGGAAACAGAAGGCTTTTTATCACAGGACAAGAAATCAGCCCTCAAAAATGTAAACGGCAGAAAATATTTTTTTGAAAAAATCCCTAAGCCCCGCGGTCACAATTTCAGCAAAAATCTGACTTTTGGCAATTCACTCAAAAATGGTGCCAGAAGCTTGCAAATGATCCCTAAGCCCTAATCTGACTTTTGGCAATTCACTCAAAAATGGTGCCAGAAGCTTGCGAATGATCCCTTGAAAGCTGTGGCGATGGAAACAGAAGGCTTTTTATCACAGGACAAGAAATCAGCCCTCAAAAACGTAACCGGCAGAAAATATTTTTTTGAAAAAATCCCTAAGCCCCGGGGTCACAATTTCAGCCAAAATCTGACTTTTGGCAATTCACTCAAAAATGGTGCCAGAAGCTTGCAAATGATCCCCTGAAAGCTGTGGCGATGGAAACAGAAGGCTTTTTATCACAGGACAAGAAATCAGCCCTCAAAAACGTAACCGGCAGAAAATATTTTTTTGAAAAAATCCCTAAGCCCCGGGGTCACAATTTCAGCAAAAATCTGACTTTTGGCAATTCACTCAAAAATGGTGCCAGAAGCTTGCAAATGATCCCCTGAAAGCTTTGGCGATAGAAACAGAAGGCTTTTTATCACAGGACAAGAAATCAGTCCTCAAAAACTTAACCGGCAGAAAATATTTTTTTGAAAAAATCCCTAAGCCCCGCGGTCACAATTTCAGCAAAAATCTGACTTTTGGCAATTCACTCAAAAATGGTGCCAGAAGCTTGCAAATGATCCCTAAGCCCTAATCTGACTTTTGGCAATTCACTCAAAAATGGTGCCAGAAGCTTGCAAATGATCCCCTGAAAGCTTTGGCGATGGAAACAGAAGGCTTTTTATCACAGGACAAGAAATCAGCCCTCAAAAACGTAACCGGCAGAAAATATTTTTTTGAAAAAATCCCTAAGCCCCGGGGTCACAATTTCAGCCAAAATCTGACTTTTGGCAATTCACTCAAAAATGGTGCCAGAAGCTTGCAAATGATCCCCTGAAAGCTTTGGCGATGGAAACAGAAGGCTTTTTATCACAGGACAAGAAATCAGCCCTCAAAAACGTAACCGGGAGAAAATATTTTTTTGAAAAAATCCCTAAGCCCCGGGGTCACAATTTCAGCAAAAATCTGACTTTTGGCAATTCACTCAAAAATGGTGCCAGAAGCTTGCAAATGATCCCCTGAAAGCTGTGGCGATGGAAACAGAAGGCTTTTTATCACAGGACAAGAAATCAGCCCTCAAAAATGTAAACGGCAGAAAATATTTTTTTGAAAAAATCCCTAAGCCCCGCGGTCACAATTTCAGCAAAAATCTGACTTTTGGCAATTCACTCAAAAATGGTGCCAGAAGCTTGCAAATGATCCCTAAGCCCTAATCTGACTTTTGGCAATTCACTCAAAAATGGTGCCAGAAGCTTGCGAATGATCCCTTGAAAGCTGTGGCGATGGAAACAGAAGGCTTTTTATCACAGGACAAGAAATCAGCCCTCAAAAACGTAACCGGCAGAAAATATTTTTTTGAAAAAATCCCTAAGCCCCGGGGTCACAATTTCAGCCAAAATCTGACTTTTGGCAATTCACTCAAAAATGGTGCCAGAAGCTTGCAAATGATCCCCTGAAAGCTGTGGCGATGGAAACAGAAGGCTTTTTATCACAGGACAAGAAATCAGCCCTCAAAAACGTAACCGGCAGAAAATATTTTTTTGAAAAAATCCCTAAGCCCCGGGGTCACAATTTCAGCAAAAATCTGACTTTTGGCAATTCACTCAAAAATGGTGCCAGAAGCTTGCAAATGATCCCCTGAAAGCTTTGGCGATAGAAACAGAAGGCTTTTTATCACAGGACAAGAAATCAGTCCTCAAAAACTTAACCGGCAGAAAATATTTTTTTGAAAAAATCCCTAAGCCCCGCGGTCACAATTTCAGCAAAAATCTGACTTTTGGCAATTCACTCAAAAATGGTGCCAGAAGCTTGCAAATGATCCCTAAGCCCTAATCTGACTTTTGGCAATTCACTCAAAAATGGTGCCAGAAGCTTGCAAATGATCCCCTGAAAGCTTTGGCGATGGAAACAGAAGGCTTTTTATCACAGGACAAGAAATCAGCCCTCAAAAACGTAACCGGCAGAAAATATTTTTTTGAAAAAATCCCTAAGCCCCGCGGTCACAATTTCAGCAAAAATCTGACTTTTGGCAATTCACTCAAAAATGGTGCCAGAAGCTTGCAAATGATCCCCTGAAAGCTTTGGCGATGGAAACAGAAGGCTTTTTATCACAGGACAAGAAATCAGCCCTCAAAAACGTAACCGGGAGAAAATATTTTTTTGAAAAAATCCCTAAGCCCCGGGGTCACAATTTCAGCAAAAATCTGACTTTTGGCAATTCACTCAAAAATGGTGCCAGAAGCTTGCAAATGATCCCCTGAAAGCTGTGGCGATGGAAACAGAAGGCTTTTTATCACAGGACAAGAAATCAGCCCTCAAAAATGTAAACGGCAGAAAATATTTTTTTGAAAAAATCCCTAAGCCCCGCGGTCACAATTTCAGCAAAAATCTGACTTTTGGCAATTCACTCAAAAATGGTGCCAGAAGCTTGCAAATGATCCCTAAGCCCTAATCTGACTTTTGGCAATTCACTCAAAAATGGTGCCAGAAGCTTGCAAATGATCCCCTGAAAGCTTTGGCGATGGAAACAGAAGGCTTTTTATCACAGGACAAGAAATCAGCCCTCAAAAACTTAACCGGCAGAAAATATTTTTTTTGAAAAAATCCCTAAGCCCCGGGGTCACAATTTCAGCCAAAATCTGACTTTTGGCATTTCACTCAAAAATGGTGCCAGAAGCTTGCAAATGATCCCCTGAAAGCTTTGGCGATGGAAACAGAAGGCTTTTTATCACAGGACAAGAAATCAGCCCTCAAAAACGTAACCGGCAGAAAATATTTTTGTGAAAAAATCCCTAAGCCCCGAGGTCACAATTTCAGCAAAAATCTGACTTTTGGCAATTCACTCAAAAATGGTGCCAGAAGCTTGCAAATGATCCCCTGAAAGCTTTGGCGATGGAAACAGAAGGCTTTTTATCACAGGACAAGAAATCAGCCCTCAAAAACGTAACCGGCAGAAAATATTTTTGTGAAAAAATCCCTAAGCCCCGGGGTCACAATTTCAGCAAAAATCTGACTTTTGGCAATTCACTCAAAAATGGTGCCAGAAGCTTGCAAATGATCCCCTGAAAGCTTTGGCGATGGAAACAGAAGGCTTTTTATCACAGGACAAGAAATCAGCCCTCAAAAACTTAACCGGCAGAAAATATTTTTTTTGAAAAAATCCCTAAGCCCCGGGGTCACAATTTCAGCAAAAATCTGACTTTTGGCAATTCACTCAAAAATGGTGCCAGAAGCTTGCAAATGATCCCCTGAAAGCTTTGGCGATGGAAACAGAAGGCTTTTTATCACAGGACAAGAAATCAGCCCTCAAAAACGTAACCGGGAGAAAATATTTTTTTGAAAAAATCCCTAAGCCCCGGGGTCACAATTTCAGCAAAAATCTGACTTTTGGCAATTCACTCAAAAATGGTGCCAGAAGCTTGCAAATGATCCCCTGAAAGCTGTGGCGATGGAAACAGAAGGCTTTTTATCACAGGACAAGAAATCAGCCCTCAAAAATGTAAACGGCAGAAAATATTTTTTTGAAAAAATCCCTAAGCCCCGCGGTCACAATTTCAGCAAAAATCTGACTTTTGGCAATTCACTCAAAAATGGTGCCAGAAGCTTGCAAATGATCCCTAAGCCCTAATCTGACTTTTGGCAATTCACTCAAAAATGGTGCCAGAAGCTTGCAAATGATCCCCTGAAAGCTTTGGCGATGGAAACAGAAGGCTTTTTATCACAGGACAAGAAATCAGCCCTCAAAAACTTAACCGGCAGAAAATATTTTTTTTGAAAAAATCCCTAAGCCCCGGGGTCACAATTTCAGCCAAAATCTGACTTTTGGCATTTCACTCAAAAATGGTGCCAGAAGCTTGCAAATGATCCCCTGAAAGCTTTGGCGATGGAAACAGAAGGCTTTTTATCACAGGACAAGAAATCAGCCCTCAAAAACGTAACCGGCAGAAAATATTTTTGTGAAAAAATCCCTAAGCCCCGAGGTCACAATTTCAGCAAAAATCTGACTTTTGGCAATTCACTCAAAAATGGTGCCAGAAGCTTGCAAATGATCCCCTGAAAGCTTTGGCGATGGAAACAGAAGGCTTTTTATCACAGGACAAGAAATCAGCCCTCAAAAACGTAACCGGCAGAAAATATTTTTGTGAAAAAATCCCTAAGCCCCGGGGTCACAATTTCAGCAAAAATCTGACTTTTGGCAATTCACTCAAAAATGGTGCCAGAAGCTTGCAAATGATCCCCTGAAAGCTTTGGCGATGGAAACAGAAGGCTTTTTATCACAGGACAAGAAATCAGCCCTCAAAAACTTAACCGGCAGAAAATATTTTTTTTGAAAAAATCCCTAAGCCCCGGGGTCACAATTTCAGCAAAAATCTGACTTTTGGCAATTCACTCAAAAATGGTGCCAGAAGCTTGCAAATGATCCCCTGAAAGCTTTGGCGATGGAAACAGAAGGCTTTTTATCACAGGACAAGAAATCAGCCCTCAAAAACGTAACCGGCAGAAAATATTTTTTTGAAAAAATCCCTAAGCCCCGGGGTCACAATTTCAGCAAAAATCTGACTTTTGGCAATTCACTCAAAAATGGTGCCAGAAGCTTGCAAATGATCCCCTGAAAGCTGTGGCGATGGAAACAGAAGGCTTTTTATCACAGGACAAGAAATCAGCCCTCAAAAATGTAAACGGCAGAAAATATTTTTTTGAAAAAATCCCTAAGCCCCGCGGTCACAATTTCAGCAAAAATCTGACTTTTGGCAATTCACTCAAAAATGGTGCCAGAAGCTTGCAAATGATCCCTAAGCCCTAATCTGACTTTTGGCAATTCACTCAAAAATGGTGCCAGAAGCTTGCAAATGATCCCTAAGCCCTAATCTGACTTTTGGCAATTCACTCAAAAATGGTGCCAGAAGCTTGCAAATGATCCCCTGAAAGCTTTGGCGATGGAAACAGAAGGCTTTTTATCACAGGACAAGAAATCAGCCCTCAAAAACTTAACCGGCAGAAAATATTTTTTTTTGAAAAAATCCCTAAGCCCCGGGGTCACAATTTCAGCCAAAATCTGACTTTTGGCATTTCACTCAAAAATGGTGCCAGAAGCTGGCAAATGATCCCCTGAAAGCTTTGGCGATGGAAACAGAAGGCTTTTTATCACAGGACAAGAAATCAGCCCTCAAAAACGTAACCGGCAGAAAATATTTTTTTGAAAAAATCCCTAAGCCCCGCGGTCACAATTTCAGCAAAAATCTGACTTTTGGCAATTCACTCAAAAATGGTGCCAGAAGCTTGCAAATGATCCCTAAGCCCTAATCTGACTTTTGGCAATTCACTCAAAAATGGTGCCAGAAGCTTGCAAATGATCCCCTGAAAGCTTTGGCGATGGAAACAGAAGGCTTTTTATCACAGGACAAGAAATCAGCCCTCAAAAACTTAACCGGCAGAAAATATTTTTTTTGAAAAAATCCCTAAGCCCCGGGGTCACAATTTCAGCCAAAATCTGACTTTTGGCATTTCACTCAAAAATGGTGCCAGAAGCTTGCAAATGATCCCCTGAAAGCTTTGGCGATGGAAACAGAAGGCTTTTTATCACAGGACAAGAAATCAGCCCTCAAAAACGTAACCGGCAGAAAATATTTTTGTGAAAAAATCCCTAAGCCCCGAGGTCACAATTTCAGCAAAAATCTGACTTTTGGCAATTCACTCAAAAATGGTGCCAGAAGCTTGCAAATGATCCCCTGAAAGCTTTGGCGATGGAAACAGAAAGCTTTTTATCACAGGACAAGAAATCAGCCCTCAAAAACGTAACCGGCAGAAAATATTTTTGTGAAAAAATCCCTAAGCCCCGGGGTCACAATTTCAGCAAAAATCTGACTTTTGGCAATTCACTCAAAAATGGTGCCAGAAGCTTGCAAATGATCCCCTGAAAGCTTTGGCGATGGAAACAGAAGGCTTTTTATCACAGGACAAGAAATCAGCCCTCAAAAACTTAACCGGCAGAAAATATTTTTTTTGAAAAAATCCCTAAGCCCCGGGGTCACAATTTCAGCCAAAATCTGACTTTTGGCATTTCACTCAAAAATGGTGCCAGAAGCTTGCAAATGATCCCCTGAAAGCTTTGGCGATGGAAACAGAAGGCTTTTTATCACAGGACAAGAAATCAGCCCTCAAAAACGTAACCGGCAGAAAATATTTTTGTGAAAAAATCCCTAAGCCCCGGGGTCACAATTTCAGCAAAAATCTGACTTTTGGCAATTCACTCAAAAATGGTGCCAGAAGCTTGCAAATGATCCCCTGAAAGCTTTGGCGATGGAAACAGAAGGCTTTTTATCACAGGACAAGAAATCAGCCCTCAAAAACGTAACCGGCAGAAAATATTTTTTTGAAAAAATCCCTAAGCCCCGGGGTCACAATTTCAGCAAAAATCTGACTTTTGGCAATTCACTCAAAAATGGTGCCAGAAGCTTGCAAATGATCCCCTGAAAGCTGTGGCGATGGAAACAGAAGGCTTTTTATCACAGGACAAGAAATCAGCCCTCAAAAATGTAAACGGCAGAAAATATTTTTTTGAAAAAATCCCTAAGCCCCGCGGTCACAATTTCAGCAAAAATCTGACTTTTGGCAATTCACTCAAAAATGGTGCCAGAAGCTTGCAAATGATCCCTAAGCCCTAATCTGACTTTTGGCAATTCACTCAAAAATGGTGCCAGAAGCTTGCAAATGATCCCTAAGCCCTAATCTGACTTTTGGCAATTCACTCAAAAATGGTGCCAGAAGCTTGCAAATGATCCCCTGAAAGCTTTGGCGATGGAAACAGAAGGCTTTTTATCACAGGACAAGAAATCAGCCCTCAAAAACTTAACCGGCAGAAAATATTTTCTTTGAAAAAATCCCTAAGCCCCGGGGTCACAATTTCAGCCAAAATCTGACTTTTGGCATTTCACTCAAAAATGGTGCCAGAAGCTTGCAAATGATCCCCTGAAAGCTTTGGCGATGGAAACAGAAGGCTTTTTATCACAGGACAAGAAATCAGCCCTCAAAAACGTAACCGGCAGAAAATATTTTTTTGAAAAAATCCCTAAGCCCCGAGGTCACAATTTCAGCAAAAATCTGACTTTTGGCAATTCACTCAAAAATGGTGCCAGAAGCTTGCAAATGATCCCCTGAAAGCTTTGGCGATGGAAACAGAAGGCTTTTTATCACAGGACAAGAAATCAGCCCTCAAAAACGTAACCGGCAGAAAATATTTTTTTGAAAAAATCCCTAAGCCCCGGGGTCACAATTTCAGCAAAAATCTGACTTTTGGCAATTCACTCAAAAATGGTGCCAGAAGCTTGCAAATGATCCCCTGAAAGCTTTGGCGATGGAAACAGAAGGCTTTTTATCACAGGACAAGAAATCAGCCCTCAAAAACTTAACCGGCAGAAAATATTTTTTTGAAAAAATCCCTAAGCCCCGCGGTCACAATTTCAGCAAAAATCTGACTTTTGGCAATTCACTCAAAAATGGTGCCAGAAGCTTGCAAATGATCCCTAAGCCCTAATCTGACTTTTGGCAATTCACTCAAAAATGGTGCCAGAAGCTTGCAAATGATCCCCTGAAAGCTTTGGCGATGGAAACAGAAGGCTTTTTATCACAGGACAAGAAATCAGCCCTCAAAAACGTAACCGGCAGAAAATATTTTTGTGAAAAAATCCCTAAGCCCCGGGGTCACAATTTCAGCAAAAATCTGACTTTTGGCAATTCACTCAAAAATGGTGCCAGAAGCTTGCAAATGATCCCCTGAAAGCTTTGGCGATGGAAACAGAAGGCTTTTTATCACAGGACAAGAAATCAGCCCTCAAAAACGTAACCGGCAGAAAATATTTTTTTGAAAAAATCCCTAAGCCCCGGGGTCACAATTTCAGCAAAAATCTGACTTTTGGCAATTCACTCAAAAATGGTGCCAGAAGCTTGCAAATGATCCCCTGAAAGCTGTGGCGATGGAAACAGAATGCTTTTTATCACAGGACAAGAAATCAGCCCTCAAAAATGTAAACGGCAGAAAATATTTTTTTGAAAAAATCCCTAAGCCCCGCGGTCACAATTTCAGCAAAAATCTGACTTTTGGCAATTCACTCAAAAATGGTGCCAGAAGCTTGCAAATGATCCCTAAGCCCTAATCTGACTTTTGGCAATTCACTCAAAAATGGTGCCAGAAGCTTGCAAATGATCCCTAAGCCCTAATCTGACTTTTGGCAATTCACTCAAAAATGGTGCCAGAAGCTTGCAAATGATCCCCTGAAAGCTTTGGCGATGGAAACAGAAGGCTTTTTATCACAGGACAAGAAATCAGCCCTCAAAAACTTAACCGGCAGAAAATATTTTTTTTGAAAAAATCCCTAAGCCCCGGGGTCACAATTTCAGCCAAAATCTGACTTTTGGCATTTCACTCAAAAATGGTGCCAGAAGCTGGCAAATGATCCCCTGAAAGCTTTGGCGATGGAAACAGAAGGCTTTTTATCACAGGACAAGAAATCAGCCCTCAAAAACGTAACCGGCAGAAAATATTTTTTTGAAAAAATCCCTAAGCCCCGCGGTCACAATTTCAGCAAAAATCTGACTTTTGGCAATTCACTCAAAAATGGTGCCAGAAGCTTGCAAATGATCCCTAAGCACTAATCTGACTTTTGGCAATTCACTCAAAAATGGTGCCAGAAGCTTGCAAATGATCCCCTGAAAGCTTTGGCGATGGAAACAGAAGGCTTTTTATCACAGGACAAGAAATCAGCCCTCAAAAACTTAACCGGCAGAAAATATTTTTTTTGAAAAAATCCCTAAGCCCCGGGGTCACAATTTCAGCCAAAATCTGACTTTTGGCATTTCACTCAAAAATGGTGCCAGAAGCTTGCAAATGATCCCCTGAAAGCTTTGGCGATGGAAACAGAAGGCTTTTTATCACAGGACAAGAAATCAGCCCTCAAAAACGTAACCGGCAGAAAATATTTTTGTGAAAAAATCCCTAAGCCCCGAGGTCACAATTTCAGCAAAAATCTGACTTTTGGCAATTCACTCAAAAATGGTGCCAGAAGCTTGCAAATGATCCCCTGAAAGCTTTGGCGATGGAAACAGAAGGCTTTTTATCACAGGACAAGAAATCAGCCCTCAAAAACGTAACCGGCAGAAAATATTTTTGTGAAAAAATCCCTAAGCCCCGGGGTCACAATTTCAGCAAAAATCTGACTTTTGGCAATTCACTCAAAAATGGTGCCAGAAGCTTGCAAATGATCCCCTGAAAGCTTTGGCGATGGAAACAGAAGGCTTTTTATCACAGGACAAGAAATCAGCCCTCAAAAACTTAACCGGCAGAAAATATTTTTTTTGAAAAAATCCCTAAGCCCCGGGGTCACAATTTCAGCCAAAATCTGACTTTTGGCATTTCACTCAAAAATGGTGCCAGAAGCTTGCAAATGATCCCCTGAAAGCTTTGGCGATGGAAACAGAAGGCTTTTTATCACAGGACAAGAAATCAGCCCTCAAAAACGTAACCGGCAGAAAATATTTTTGTGAAAAAATCCCTAAGCCCCGGGGTCACAATTTCAGCAAAAATCTGACTTTTGGCAATTCACTCAAAAATGGTGCCAGAAGCTTGCAAATGATCCCCTGAAAGCTTTGGCGATGGAAACAGAAGGCTTTTTATCACAGGACAAGAAATCAGCCCTCAAAAACGTAACCGGCAGAAAATATTTTTTTGAAAAAATCCCTAAGCCCCGGGGTCACAATTTCAGCAAAAATCTGACTTTTGGCAATTCACTCAAAAATGGTGCCAGAAGCTTGCAAATGATCCCCTGAAAGCTGTGGCGATGGAAACAGAAGGCTTTTTATCACAGGACAAGAAATCAGCCCTCAAAAATGTAAACGGCAGAAAATATTTTTTTGAAAAAATCCCTAAGCCCCGCGGTCACAATTTCAGCAAAAATCTGACTTTTGGCAATTCACTCAAAAATGGTGCCAGAAGCTTGCAAATGATCCCTAAGCCCTAATCTGACTTTTGGCAATTCACTCAAAAATGGTGCCAGAAGCTTGCAAATGATCCCTAAGCCCTAATCTGACTTTTGGCAATTCACTCAAAAATGGTGCCAGAAGCTTGCAAATGATCCCCTGAAAGCTTTGGCGATGGAAACAGAAGGCTTTTTATCACAGGACAAGAAATCAGCCCTCAAAAACTTAACCGGCAGAAAATATTTTCTTTGAAAAAATCCCTAAGCCCCGGGGTCACAATTTCAGCCAAAATCTGACTTTTGGCATTTCACTCAAAAATGGTGCCAGAAGCTTGCAAATGATCCCCTGAAAGCTTTGGCGATGGAAACAGAAGGCTTTTTATCACAGGACAAGAAATCAGCCCTCAAAAACGTAACCGGCAGAAAATATTTTTTTGAAAAAATCCCTAAGCCCCGAGGTCACAATTTCAGCAAAAATCTGACTTTTGGCAATTCACTCAAAAATGGTGCCAGAAGCTTGCAAATGATCCCCTGAAAGCTTTGGCGATGGAAACAGAAGGCTTTTTATCACAGGACAAGAAATCAGCCCTCAAAAACGTAACCGGCAGAAAATATTTTTTTGAAAAAATCCCTAAGCCCCGGGGTCACAATTTCAGCAAAAATCTGACTTTTGGCAATTCACTCAAAAATGGTGCCAGAAGCTTGCAAATGATCCCCTGAAAGCTTTGGCGATGGAAACAGAAGGCTTTTTATCACAGGACAAGAAATCAGCCCTCAAAAACTTAACCGGCAGAAAATATTTTTTTGAAAAAATCCCTAAGCCCCGCGGTCACAATTTCAGCAAAAATCTGACTTTTGGCAATTCACTCAAAAATGGTGCCAGAAGCTTGCAAATGATCCCTAAGCCCTAATCTGACTTTTGGCAATTCACTCAAAAATGGTGCCAGAAGCTTGCAAATGATCCCCTGAAAGCTTTGGCGATGGAAACAGAAGGCTTTTTATCACAGGACAAGAAATCAGCCCTCAAAAACGTAACCGGCAGAAAATATTTTTTTGAAAAAATCCCTAAGCCCCGGGGTCACAATTTCAGCAAAAATCTGACTTTTGGCATTTCACTCAAAAATGGTGCCAGAAGCTTGCAAATGATCCCCTGAAAGCTTTGGCGATGGAAACAGAAGGCTTTTTATCACAGGACGAGAAATCAGCCCTCAAAAACGTAACCGGCAGAAAATATTTTTTTGAAAAAATCCCTAAGCCTCGGGGTCACAATTTCAGCAAAAATCTGACTTTTGGCAATTCACTCAAAAATGGTGCCAGAAGCTTGTAAATGATCCCCTGAAAGCTTTGGCGATGGAAACAGAAGGCTTTTTATCACAGGACAAGAAATCAGCCCTCAAAAACTTAACCGGCAGAAAATATTTTTTTGAAAAAATCCCTAAGCCCCGGGGTCACAATTTCAGCAAAAATCTGACTTTTGGCAATTCACTCAAAAATGGTGCTAGAAGCTTGCAAATGATCCCCAGAAAGCTTTGGCGATGGAAACAGAAGGCTTTTTATCACAGGACAAGAAATCAGCCCTCAAAAACGTAACCGGCAGAAAATATTTTTTTGAAAAAATCCCTAAGCCCCGGGGTCACAATTTCAGCAAAAATCTGACTTTTGGCAATTCACTCAAAAAAGGTGCCAGAAGCTTGCGAATGATCCCCAGAAAGCTTTGGCGATGGAAACAGAAGGCTTTTTATCACAGGACAAGAAATCAGCCCTCAAAAACTTTACCGGCAGAAAATATTTTTTTGAAAAAATCCCTAAGCCCCGGGGTCACAATTTCAGCAAAAATCTGACTTTTGGCAATTCACTCAAAAATGGTGCCAGAAGCTTGCAAATGATCCCTAAGCCCTAATCTGACTTTTGGCAATTCACTCAAAAATGGTGCCAGAAGCTTGCAAATGATCCCCTGAAAGCTTTGGCGATGGAAACAGAAGGCTTTTTATCACAGGACAAGAAATCAGCCCTCAAAAACGTAACCGGCAGAAAATATTTTTTTGAAAAAATCCCTAAGCCCCGGGGTCACAATTTCAGCAAAAATCTGACTTTTGGCAATTCACTCAAAAATGGTGCCAGAAGCTTGCAAATGATCCCCTGAAAGCTGTGGCGATGGAAACAGAAGGCTTTTTATCACAGGACAAGAAATCAGCCCTCAAAAACGTAAACGGCAGAAAATATTTTTTTGAAAAAATCCCTAAGCCCCGCGGTCACAATTTCAGCAAAAATCTGACTTTTGGCAATTCACTCAAAAATGGTGCCAGAAGCTTGCAAATGATCCCTAAGCCCTAATCTGACTTTTGGCAATTCACTCAAAAATGGTGCCAGAAGCTTGCGAATGATCCCCTGAAAGCTGTGGCGATGGAAACAGAAGGCTTTTTATCACAGGACAAGAAATCAGCCCTCAAAAACGTAACCGGCAGAAAATATTTTTTTGAAAAAATCCCTAAGCCCCGGGGTCACAATTTCAGCAATAATCTGACTTTTGGCATTTCACTCAAAAATGGTGCCAGAAGCTTGCAAATGATCCCCTGAAAGCTTTGGCGATGGAAACAGAAGGCTTTTTATCACAGGACGAGAAATCAGCCCTCAAAAACGTAACCGGCAGAAAATATTTTTTTGAAAAAATCCCTAAGCCCCGGGGTCACAATTTCAGCAAAAATCTGACTTTTGGCAATTCACTCAAAAATGGTGCCAGAAGCTTGCAAATGATCCCTAAGCCCTAATCTGACTTTTGGCAATTCACTCAAAAATGGTGCCAGAAGCTTGCAAATGATCCCCTGAAACCTTTGGCGATGGAAACAGAAGGCTTTTTATCACAGGACAAGAAATCAGCCCTCAAAAACGTAACCGGCAGAAAATATTTTTTTGAAAAAATCCCTAAGCCCCGGGGTCACAATTTAAGCAAAAATCTGACTTTTGGCAATTCACTCAAAAATGGTGCCAGAAGCTTGCAAATGATCCCCTGAAAGCTGTGGCGATGGAAACAGAAGTCTTTTTATCACAGGACAAGAAATCAGCCCTCAAAAACTTTACCGGCAGAAAATATTTTTTTGAAAAAATCCCTAAGCCCCGGGGTCACAATTTCAGCAATAATCTGACTTTTGGCATTTCACTCAAAAATGGTGCCAGAAGCTTGCAAATGATCCCCTGAAAGTTTTGGCGATGGAAACAGAAGGCTTTTTATCACAGGACAAGAAATCAGCCCTCAAAAACTTTACCGGCAGAAAATATTTTTTTGAAAGAATCCCTAAGCCCCGGGGTCACAATTTCAGCAAAAATCTGACTTTTGGCAATTCACTCAAAAATGGTGCCAGAAGCTTGCAAATGATCCCCAGAAAGCTTTGGCGATGGAAACAGAAGGCTTTTTATCACAGGACAAGAAATCAGCCCTCAAAAACGTAACCGGCAGAAAATATTTTTTTGAAAAAATCCCTAAGCCCCGGGGTCACAATTTCAGCAAAAATCTGACTTTTGGCAATTCACTCAAAAATGGTGCCAGAAGCTTGCAAATGATCCCTAAGCCCTAATCTGACTTTTGGCAATTCACTCAAAAATGGTGCCAGAAGCTTGCAAATGATCCCCTGAAACCTTTGGCGATGGAAACAGAAGGCTTTTTATCACAGGACAAGAAATCAGCCCTCAAAAACGTAACCGGCAGAAAATATTTTTTTGAAAAAATCCCTAAGCCCCGGGGTCACAATTTAAGCAAAAATCTGACTTTTGGCAATTCACTCAAAAATGGTGCCAGAAGCTTGCAAATGATCCCCTGAAAGCTGTGGCGATGGAAACAGAAGTCTTTTTATCACAGGACAAGAAATCAGCCCTCAAAAACTTTACCGGCAGAAAATATTTTTTTGAAAAAATCCCTAAGCCCCGGGGTCACAATTTCAGCAATAATCTGACTTTTGGCATTTCACTCAAAAATGGTGCCAGAAGCTTGCAAATGATCCCCTGAAAGTTTTGGCGATGGAAACAGAAGGCTTTTTATCACAGGACAAGAAATCAGCCCTCAAAAACTTTACCGGCAGAAAATATTTTTTTGAAAGAATCCCTAAGCCCCGGGGTCACAATTTCAGCAAAAATCTGACTTTTGGCAATTCACTCAAAAATGGTGCCAGAAGCTTGCAAATGATCCCCAGAAAGCTTTGGCGATGGAAACAGAAGGCTTTTTATCACAGGACAAGAAATCAGCCCTCAAAAACGTAACCGGCAGAAAATATTTTTTTGAAAAAATCCCTAAGCCCCGGGGTCACAATTTCAGCAAAAATCTGACTTTTGGCAATTCACTCAAAAATGGTGCCAGAAGCTTGCAAATGATCCCTAAACCCTAATCTGACTTTTGGCAATTCACTCAAAAATGGTGCCAGAAGCTTGCAAATGACCCCTGAAAGCTTTGGCGATGGAAACAGAAGGCTTTTTATCACAGGACAAGAAATCAGCCCTCAAAAACGTAACCGGCAGAAAATATTTTTTTGAAAAAATCCCTAAGCCCCGGGGTCACAATTTCAGCAAAAATCTGACTTTTGGCAATTCACTCAAAAATGGTGCCAGAAGCTTGCAAATGATCCCCTGAAAGCTTTGGCGATGGAAACAGAAGCCTTTTTATCACAGGACGAGAAATCAGCCCTCAAAAACGTAACCGGCAGAAAATATTTTTTTGAAAAAATCCCTAAGCCCCGGGGTCACAATTTCAGCAAAAATCTGACTTTTGGCAATTCACTCAAAAATGGTGCCAGAAGCTTGCAAATGATCCCTAAGCCCTAATCTGACTTTTGGCAATTCACTCAAAAATGGTGCCAGAAGCTTGCAAATGATCCCTTGAAACCTTTGGCGATGGAAACAGAAGGCTTTTTATCACAGGACAAGAAATCAGCCCTCAAAAACGTAACCGGCAGAAAATATTTTTTTGAAAAAATCCCTAAACCCCGGGGTCACAATTTCAGCAAAAATCTGACTTTTGGCATTTCACTCAAAAATGGTGCCAGAAGCTTGCAAATGATCCCCTGAAAGCTTTGGCGATGGAAACAGAAGGCTTTTTATCACATGACGAGAAATCAGCCCTCAAAAACGTAACCGGTAGAAAATATTTTTTTGAAAAAATCCCTAAGCCCCGGGGTCACAATTTCAGCAAAAATCTGACTTTTGGCAATTCACTCAAAAATGGTGCCAGAAGCTTGCAAATGATCCCTAAGCCCTAATCTGACTTTTGGCAATTCACTCAAAAATGGTGCCAGAAGCTTGCAAATGATCCCCTGAAACCTTTGGCGATGGAAACAGAAGGCTTTTTATCACAGGACAAGAAATCAGCCCTCAAAAACGTAACCGGCAGAAAATATTTTTTTGAAAAAATCCCTAAGCCCCGGGGTCACAATTTCAGCAAAAATCTGACTTTTGGCATTTCACTCAAAAATGGTGCCAGAAGCTTGCAAATGATCCCCTGAAAGCTTTGGCGATGGAAACAGAAGGCTTTTTATCACAGGACGAGAAATCAGCCCTCAAAAACGTAACCGGCAGAAAATATTTTTTTGAAAAAATCCCTAAGCCCCGGGGTCACAATTTCAGCAAAAATCTGACTTTTGGCAATTCACTCAAAAATGGTGCCAGAAGCTTGCAAATGATCCCCTGAAAGCTTTGGCGATGGAAACAGAAGGCTTTTTATCACAGTACAAGAAATCAGCCCTCAAAAACTTTACCGGCAGAAAATATTTTTTTGAAAAAATCCCTAAGCCCCGGGGTCACAATTTCAGCAAAAATCTGACTTTTGGCATTTCACTCAAAAATGGTGCCAGAAGCTTGCAAATGATCCCCTGAAAGCTTTGGCGATGGAAACAGAAGGCTTTTTATCACAGGACGAGAAATCAGCCCTCAAAAACGTAACCGGCAGAAAATATTTTTTTGAAAAAATCCCTAAGCCCCGGGGTCACAATTTCAGCAAAAATCTGACTTTTGGCAATTCACTCAAAAATGGTGCCAGAAGCTTGCAAATGATCCCTAAGCCCTAATCTGACTTTTGGCAATTCACTCAAAAATGGTGCCAGAAGCTTGCAAATGATCCCCTGAAACCTTTGGCGATGGAAACAGAAGGCTTTTTATCACAGGACAAGAAATCAGCCCTCAAAAACGTAACCGGCAGAAAATATTTTTTTGAAAAAATCCCTAAGCCCCGGGGTCACAATTTCAGCAAAAATCTGACTTTTGGCATTTCACTCAAAAATGGTGCCAGAAGCTTGCAAATGATCCCCTGAAAGCTTTGGCGATGGAAACAGAAGGCTTTTTATCACAGGACGAGAAATCAGCCCTCAAAAACGTAACCGGCAGAAAATATTTTTTTGAAAAAATCCCTAAGCCCCGGGGTCACAATTTCAGCAAAAATCTGACTTTTGGCAATTCACTCAAAAATGGTGCCAGAAGCTTGCAAATGATCCCCTGAAAGCTTTGGCGATGGAAACAGAAGGCTTTTTATCACAGGACGAGAAATCAGCCCTCAAAAACGTAACCGGCAGAAAATATTTTTTTGAAAAAATCCCTAAGCCCCGGGGTCACAATTTCAGCAAAAATCTGACTTTTGGCAATTCACTCAAAAATGGTGCCAGAAGCTTGCAAATGATCCCTAAGCCCTAATCTGACTTTTGGCAATTCACTCAAAAATGGTGCCAGAAGCTTGCAAATGATCCCCTGAAACCTTTGGCGATGGAAACAGAAGGCTTTTTATCACAGGACAAGAAATCAGCCCTCAAAAACGTAACCGGCAGAAAATATTTTTTTGAAAAAATCCCTAAGCCCCGGGGTCACAATTTCAGCAAAAATCTGACTTTTGGCATTTCACTCAAAAATGGTGCCAGAAGCTTGCAAATGATCCCCTGAAAGCTTTGGCGATGGAAACAGAAGGCTTTTTATCACAGGACGAGAAATCAGCCCTCAAAAACGTAACCGGCAGAAAATATTTTTTTGAAAAAATCCCTAAGCCCCGGGGTCACAATTTCAGCAAAAATCTGACTTTTGGCATTTCACTCAAAAATGGTGCCAGAAGCTTGCAAATGATCCCCTGAAAGCTTTGGCGATGGAAACAGAAGGCTTTTTATCACAGGACAAGAAATCAGCCCTCAAAAACTTTACCGGCAGAAAATATTTTTTTGAAAAAATCCCTAAGCCCCGGGGTCACAATTTCAGCAAAAATCTGACTTTTGGCATTTCACTCAAAAATGGTGCCAGAAGCTTGCAAATGATCCCCTGAAAGCTTTGGCGATGGAAACAGAAGGCTTTTTATCGCAGGACGAGAAATCAGCCCTCAAAAACGTAACCGGCAGAAAATATTTTTTTGAAAAAATCCCTAAGCCCCGGGGTCACAATTTCAGCAAAAATCTGACTTTTGGCAATTCACTCAAAAATGGTGCCAGAAGCATTCAAATGATCCCCTGAAAGCTTTGGCGATGGAAACAGAAGGCTTTTTATCACAGGACAAGAAATCAGCCCTCAAAAACTTAACCGGCAGAAAATATTTTTTTGAAAAAATCCCTAAGCCCCGGGGTCACAATTTCAGCAAAAATCTGACTTTTGGCAATTCACTCAAAAATGGTGCCAGAAGCTTGCAAATGATCCCCAGAAAGCTTTGGCGATGGAAACAGAAGGCTTTTTATCACAGGACAAGAAATCAGCCCTCAAAAACTTTACCGGCAGAAAATATTTTTTTGAAAAAATCCCTAAGCCCCGGGGTCACAATTTCAGCAAAAATCTGACTTTTGGCAATTCACTCAAAAATGGTGCCAGAAGCATTCAAATGATCCCCTGAAAGCTTTGGCGATGGAAACAGAAGGCTTTTTATCACAGGACAAGAAATCAGCCCTCAAAAACTTAACCGGCAGAAAATATTTTTTTGAAAAAATCCCTAAGCCCCGGGGTCACAATTTCAGCAAAAATCTGACTTTTGGCATTTCACTCAAAAATGGTGCCAGAAGCTTGCAAATGATCCCCTGAAAGCTTTGGCGATGGAAACAGAAGGCTTTTTATCACAGGACGAGAAATCAGCCCTCAAAAACGTAACCGGCAGAAAATATTTTTTTGAAAAAATCCCTAAGCCCCGGGGTCACAATTTCAGCAAAAATCTGACTTTTGGCAATTCACTCAAAAATGGTGCCAGAAGCTTGCAAATGATCCCCTGAAAGCTTTGGCGATGGAAACAGAAGGCTTTTTATCACAGGACGAGAAATCAGCCCTCAAAAACTTTACCGGCAGAAAATATTTTTTTGAAAAAATCCCTAAGACCCGGGGTCACAATTTCAGCAAAAATCTGACTTTTGGCAATTCACTCAAAAATGGTGCCAGAAGCTTGCAAATGATCCCCAGAAAGCTTTGGCGATGGAAACAGAAGGCTTTTTATCACAGTACAAGAAATCAGCCCTCAAAAACTTTACCGGCAGAAAATATTTTTTTTGAAAAAATCCCTAAGCCCCGGGGTCACAATTTCAGCAAAAATCTGACTTTTGGCATTTCACTCAAAAATGGTGCCAGAAGCTTGCAAATGATCCCCTGTAAGCTTTGGCGATGGAAACAGAAGGCTTTTTATCACAGGACGAGAAATCAGCCCTCAAAAACTTAACCGGCAGAAAATATTTTTTTGAAAAAATCCCTAAGACCTGGGGTCACAATTTCAGCCAAAATCTGACTTTTGGCAATTCACTCAAAAATGGTGCCAGAAGCATGCAAATGATCCCCTGAAAGCTTTGGCGATGGAAACAGAAGGCTTTTTATCACAGGACAAGAAATCAGCCCTCAAAAACTTAACCGGCAGAAAATATTTTTTTGAAAAAATCCCTAAGCCCCGGGGTCACAATTTCAGCAAAAATCTGACTTTTGGCAATTCACTCAAAAATGGTGCCAGAAGCTTGCAAATGATCCCCAGAAAGCTTTGGCGATGGAAACAGAAGGCTTTTTATCACAGGACAAGAAATCAGCCCTCAAAAACTTTACCGGCAGAAAATATTTTTTTGAAAAAATCCCTAAGCCCCGGGGTCACAATTTCAGCAAAAATCTGACTTTTGGCATTTCACTCAAAAATGGTGCCAGAAGCTTGCAAATGATCCCCTGAAAGCTTTGGCGATGGAAACAGAAGGCTTTTTATCACAGGACGAGAAATCAGCCCTCAAAAACGTAACCGGCAGAAAATATTTTTTTGAAAAAATCCCTAAGCCCCGGGGTCACAATTTCAGCAAAAATCTGACTTTTGGCAATTCACTCAAAAATGGTGCCAGAAGCTTGCAAATGATCCCCTGAAAGCTTTGGCGATGGAAACAGAATTCTTTTTATCACAGGACGAGAAATCAGCCCTCAAAAACTTTACCGGCAGAAAATATTTTTTTGAAAAAATCCCTAAGCCCCGGGGTCACAATTTCAGCAAAAATCTGACTTTTGGCAATTCACTCAAAAATGGTGCCAGAAGCTTGCAAATGATCCCCTGAAAGCTTTGGCGATGGAAACAGAAGGCTTTTTATCACAGCACAAGAAATCAGCCCTCAGAAACTTAACCGGCAGAAAATATTTTTTTGAAAAAATCCCTAAGACCCGGGGTCACAATTTCAGCAAAAATCTGACTTTTGGCAATTCACTCAAAAATGGTGCCAGAAGCTTGCAAATGATCCCCAGAAAGCTTTGGCGATGGAAACAGAAGGCTTTTTATCACAGGACAAGAAATCAGCCCTCAAAAACTTTACCGGCAGAAAATATTTTTTTTGAAAAAATCCCTAAGCCCCGGGGTCACAATTTCAGCAAAAATCTGACTTTTGGCATTTCACTCAAAAATGGTGCCAGAAGCTTGCAAATGATCCCCTGTAAGCTTTGGCGATGGAAACAGAAGGCTTTTTATCACAGGACGAGAAATCAGCCCTCAAAAACGTAACCGGCAGAAAATATTTTTTTGAAAAAATCCCTAAGCCCCGGGGTCACAATTTCAGCCAAAATCTGACTTTTGGCAATTCACTCAAAAATGGTGCCAGAAGCTTGCAAATGATCCCCAGAAAGCTTTGGCGATGGAAACAGAAGGCTTTTTATCACAGGACGAGAAATCAGCCCTCAAAAACTTTACCGGCAGAAAATATTTTTTTGAAAAAATCCCTAAGACCCGGGGTCACAATTTCAGCAAAAATCTGACTTTTGGCAATTCACTCAAAAATGGTGCCAGAAGCTTGCAAATGATCCCCAGAAAGCTTTGGCGATGGAAACAGAAGGCTTTTTATCACAGTACAAGAAATCAGCCCTCAAAAACTTTACCGGCAGAAAATATTTTTTTTGAAAAAATCCCTAAGCCCCGGGGTCACAATTTCAGCAAAAATCTGACTTTTGGCATTTCACTCAAAAATGGTGCCAGAAGCTTGCAAATGATCCCCTGTAAGCTTTGGCGATGGAAACAGAAGGCTTTTTATCACAGGACGAGAAATCAGCCCTCAAAAACTTAACCGGCAGAAAATATTTTTTTGAAAAAATCCCTAAGACCTGGGGTCACAATTTCAGCCAAAATCTGACTTTTGGCAATTCACTCAAAAATGGTGCCAGAAGCATGCAAATGATCCCCTGAAAGCTTTGGCGATGGAAACAGAAGGCTTTTTATCACAGGACAAGAAATCAGCCCTCAAAAACTTAACCGGCAGAAAATATTTTTTTGAAAAAATCCCTAAGCCCCGGGGTCACAATTTCAGCAAAAATCTGACTTTTGGCAATTCACTCAAAAATGGTGCCAGAAGCTTGCAAATGATCCCCAGAAAGCTTTGGCGATGGAAACAGAAGGCTTTTTATCACAGGACAAGAAATCAGCCCTCAAAAACTTTACCGGCAGAAAATATTTTTTTGAAAAAATCCCTAAGCCCCGGGGTCACAATTTCAGCAAAAATCTGACTTTTGGCATTTCACTCAAAAATGGTGCCAGAAGCTTGCAAATGATCCCCTGAAAGCTTTGGCGATGGAAACAGAAGGCTTTTTATCACAGGACGAGAAATCAGCCCTCAAAAACGTAACCGGCAGAAAATATTTTTTTGAAAAAATCCCTAAGCCCCGGGGTCACAATTTCAGCAAAAATCTGACTTTTGGCAATTCACTCAAAAATGGTGCCAGAAGCTTGCAAATGATCCCCTGAAAGCTTTGGCGATGGAAACAGAATTCTTTTTATCACAGGACGAGAAATCAGCCCTCAAAAACTTTACCGGCAGAAAATATTTTTTTGAAAAAATCCCTAAGCCCCGGGGTCACAATTTCAGCAAAAATCTGACTTTTGGCAATTCACTCAAAAATGGTGCCAGAAGCTTGCAAATGATCCCCTGAAAGCTTTGGCGATGGAAACAGAAGGCTTTTTATCACAGCACAAGAAATCAGCCCTCAGAAACTTAACCGGCAGAAAATATTTTTTTGAAAAAATCCCTAAGACCCGGGGTCACAATTTCAGCAAAAATCTGACTTTTGGCAATTCACTCAAAAATGGTGCCAGAAGCTTGCAAATGATCCCCAGAAAGCTTTGGCGATGGAAACAGAAGGCTTTTTATCACAGGACAAGAAATCAGCCCTCAAAAACTTTACCGGCAGAAAATATTTTTTTTGAAAAAATCCCTAAGCCCCGGGGTCACAATTTCAGCAAAAATCTGACTTTTGGCATTTCACTCAAAAATGGTGCCAGAAGCTTGCAAATGATCCCCTGTAAGCTTTGGCGATGGAAACAGAAGGCTTTTTATCACAGGACGAGAAATCAGCCCTCAAAAACGTAACCGGCAGAAAATATTTTTTTGAAAAAATCCCTAAGCCCCGGGGTCACAATTTCAGCCAAAATCTGACTTTTGGCAATTCACTCAAAAATGGTGCCAGAAGCTTGCAAATGATCCCCAGAAAGCTTTGGCGATGGAAACAGAAGGCTTTTTATCACAGGACAAGAAATCAGCCCTCAAAAACTTTACCGGCAGAAAATATTTTTTTGAAAAAATCCCTAAGCCCCGGGGTCACAATTTCAGCAAAAATCTGACTTTTGGCAATTCACTCAAAAATGGTGCCAGAAGCTTGCAAATGATCCCCAGAAAGCTTTGGCGATGGAAACAGAAGGCTTTTTATCACAGGACAAGAAATCAGCCCTCAAAAACGTAACCGGCAGAAAATAATTTTTTGGAAAAATCCCTAAGCCACGGGGTCACAATTTCAGCCAAAATCTGACTTTTGGCAATCCACTCAAAAATGGTGCCAGAAGCTTGCAAATGATCCCCTGAAAGCTTTGGTGATGGAAACAGAAGGCTTTTTATCACAGGACAAGAAATCAGCCCTCAAAAACGTAACCGGCAGAAAATATTTTTTTGAAAAAATCCCTAAGCCCCGGGGTCACAATTTCAGCAAAAATCTGACTTTTGGCAATTCACTCAAAAATGGTGCCAGAAGCATTCAAATGATCCCCTGAAAGCTTTGGCGATGGAAACAGAAGGCTTTTTATCACAGGACAAGAAATCAGCCCTCAAAAACTTAACCGGCAGAAAATATTTTTTTGAAAAAATCCCTAAGCCCCGGGGTCACAATTTCAGCAAAAATCTGACTTTTGGCAATTCACTCAAAAATGGTGCCAGAAGCTTGCAAATGATCCCCAGAATGCTTTGGCGATGGAAACAGAAGGCTTTTTATCACAGGACAAGAAATCAGCCCTCAAAAACTTTACCGGCAGAAAATATTTTTTTGAAAAAATCCCTAAGCCCCGGGGTCACAATTTCAGCAAAAATCTGACTTTTGGCATTTCACTCAAAAATGGTGCCAGAAGCTTGCAAATGATCCCCTGAAAGCTTTGGCGATGGAAACAGAAGGCTTTTTATCACAGGACGAGAAATCAGCCCTCAAAAACGTAACCGGCAGAAAATATTTTTTTGAAAAAATCCCTAAGCCCCGGGGTCACAATTTCAGCAAAAATCTGACTTTTGGCAATTCACTCAAAAATGGTGCCAGAAGCTTGCAAATGATCCCCTGAAAGCTTTGGCGATGGAAACAGAAGGCTTTTTATCACAGGACGAGAAATCAGCCCTCAAAAACGTAACCGGCAGAAAATATTTTTTTGAAAAAATCCCTAAGCCCCGGGGTCACAATTTCAGCAAAAATCTGACTTTTGGCAATTCACTCAAAAATGGTGCCAGAAGCTTGCAAATGATCCCCAGAAAGCTTTGGCGATGGAAACAGAAGGCTTTTTATCACAGGACAAGAAATCAGCCCTCAAAAACTTTACCGGCAGAAAATATTTTTTTGAAAAAATCCCTAAGCCCCGGGGTCACAATTTCAGCAAAAATCTGACTTTTGGCAATTCACTCAAAAATGGTGCCAGAAGCTTGCAAATGATCCCCAGAAAGCTTTGGCGATGGAAACAGAAGGCTTTTTATCACAGGACAAGAAATCAGCCCTCAAAAACGTAACCGGCAGAAAATAATTTTTTGGAAAAATCCCTAAGCCCCGGGGTCACAATTTCAGCCAAAATCTGACTTTTGGCAATCCACTCAAAAATGGTGCCAGAAGCTTGCAAATGATCCCCTGAAAGCTTTGGCGATGGAAACAGAAGGCTTTTTATCACAGGACAAGAAATCAGCCCTCAAAAACGTAACCGGCAGAAAATATTTTTTTGAAAAAGTCCCTAAGCCCCGGGGTCACAATTTCAGCAAAAATCTGACTTTTGGCAATTCACTCAAAAATGGTGCCAGAAGCATTCAAATGATCCCCTGAAAGCTTTGGCGATGGAAACAGAAGGCTTTTTATCACAGGACAAGAAATCAGCCCTCAAAAACTTAACCGGCAGAAAATATTTTTTTGAAAAAATCCCTAAGCCCCGGGGTCACAATTTCAGCAAAAATCTGACTTTTGGCAATTCACTCAAAAATGGTGCCAGAAGCTTGCAAATGATCCCCAGAAAGCTTTGGCGATGGAAACAGAAGGCTTTTTATCACAGGACAAGAAATCAGCCCTCAAAAACTTTACCGGCAGAAAATATTTTTTTGAAAAAATCCCTAAGCCCCGGGGTCACAATTTCAGCAAAAATCTGACTTTTGGCATTTCACTCAAAAATGGTGCCAGAAGCTTGCAAATGATCCCCTGAAAGCTTTGGCGATGGAAACAGAAGGCTTTTTATCACAGGACGAGAAATCAGCCCTCAAAAACGTAACCGGCAGAAAATATTTTTTTGAAAAAATCCCTAAGCCCCGGGGTCACAATTTCAGCAAAAATCTGACTTTTGGCAATTCACTCAACAATGGTGCCAGAAGCTTGCAAATGATCCCCTGAAAGCTTTGGCGATGGAAACAGAAGGCTTTTTATCACAGGACGAGAAATCAGCCCTCAAAAACTTTACCGGCAGAAAATATTTTTTTGAAAAAATCCCTAAGCCCCGGGGTCACAATTTCAGCAAAAATCTAACTTTTGGCAATTCACTCAAAAATGGTGCCAGAAGCTTGCAAATGATCCCCTGAAAGCTTTGGTGATGGAAACAGAAGGCTTTTTATCACAGGACAAGAAATCAGCCCTCAAAAACTTAACCGGCAGAAAATATTTTTTTGAAAAAATCCCTAAGCCCCGGGGTCACAATTTCAGCAAAAATCTGACTTTTGGCAATTCACTCAAAAATGGTGCCAGAAGCTTGCAAATGATCCCCTGAAAGCTTTGGCGATGGAAACAGAAGGCTTTTTATCACAGCACAAGAAATCAGCCCTCAAAAACTTAACCGGCAGAAAATATTTTTTTGAAAAAATCCCTAAGACCCGGGGTCACAATTTCAGCAAAAATCTGACTTTTGGCAATTCACTCAAAAATGGTGCCAGAAGCTTGCAAATGATCCCCAGAAAGCTTTGGCGATGGAAACAGAAGGCTTTTTATCACAGGACAAGAAATCAGCCCTCAAAAACTTTACCGGCAGAAAATATTTTTTTTGAAAAAATCCCTAAGCCCCGGGGTCACAATTTCAGCAAAAATCTGACTTTTGGCATTTCACTCAAAAATGGTGCCAGAAGCTTGCAAATGATCCCCTGTAAGCTTTGGCGATGGAAACAGAAGGCTTTTTATCACAGGACGAGAAATCAGCCCTCAAAAACGTAACCGGCAGAAAATATTTTTTTGAAAAAATCCCTAAGCCCCGGGGTCACAATTTCAGCCAAAATCTGACTTTTGGCAATTCACTCAAAAATGGTGCCAGAAGCATGCAAATGATCCCCTGAAAGCTTTGGCGATGGAAACAGAAGGCTTTTTATCACAGGACAAGAAATCAGCCCTCAAAAACTTAACCGGCAGAAAATATTTTTTTGAAAAAATCCCTAAGCCCCGGGGTCACAATTTCAGCAAAAATCTGACTTTTGGCAATTCACTCAAAAATGGTGCCAGAAGCTTGCAAATGATCCCCAGAAAGCTTTGGCGATGGAAACAGAAGGCTTTTTATCACAGGACAAGAAATCAGCCCTCAAAAACTTTACCGGCAGAAAATATTTTTTTGAAAAAATCCCTAAGCCCCGGGGTCACAATTTCAGCAAAAATCTGACTTTTGGCATTTCACTCAAAAATGGTGCCAGAAGCTTGCAAATGATCCCCTGAAAGCTTTGGCGATGGAAACAGAAGGCTTTTTATCACAGGACGAGAAATCAGCCCTCAAAAACGTAACCGGCAGAAAATATTTTTTTGAAAAAATCCCTAAGCCCCGGGGTCACAATTTCAGCAAAAATCTGACTTTTGGCAATTCACTCAAAAATGGTGCCAGAAGCTTGCAAATGATCCCCTGAAAGCTTTGGCGATGGAAACAGAAGGCTTTTTATCACAGGACGAGAAATCAGCCCTCAAAAACTTTACCGGCAGAAAATATTTTTTTGAAAAAATCCCTAAGCCCCGGGGTCACAATTTCAGCAAAAATCTGACTTTTGGCAATTCACTCAAAAATGGTGCCAGAAGCTTGCAAATGATCCCCTGAAAGCTTTGGCGATGGAAACAGAAGGCTTTTTATCACGGGACGAGAAATCAGCCCTCAAAAACTTTACCGGCAGAAAATATTTTTTTGAAAAAATCCCTAAGCCCCGGGGTCACAATTTCAGCAAAAATCTGACTTTTGGCAATTCACTCAAAAATGGTGCCAGAAGCTTGCAAATGATCCCCTGAAAGCTTTGGTGATGGAAACAGAAGGCTTTTTATCACAGGACAAGAAATCAGCCCTCAAAAACTTAACCGGCAGAAAATATTTTTTTGAAAAAATCCCTAAGCCCCGGGGTCACAATTTCAGCAAAAATCTGACTTTTGGCAATTCACTCAAAAATGGTGCCAGAAGCTTGCAAATGATCCCCTGAAAGCTTTGGCGATGGAAACAGAAGGCTTTTTATCACAGCACAAGAAATCAGCCCTCAAAAACTTAACCGGCAGAAAATATTTTTTTGAAAAAATCCCTAAGACCCGGGGTCACAATTTCAGCAAAAATCTGACTTTTGGCAATTCACTCAAAAATGGTGCCAGAAGCTTGCAAATGATCCCCAGAAAGCTTTGGCGATGGAAACAGAAGGCTTTTTATCACAGGACGAGAAATCAGCCCTCAAAAACTTTACCGGCAGAAAATATTTTTTTTGAAAAAATCCCTAAGCCCCGGGGTCACAATTTCAGCCAAAATCTGACTTTTGGCAATTCACTCAAAAATGGTGCCAGAAGCTTGCAAATGATCCCCAGAAAGCTTTGGCGATGGAAACAGAAGGCTTTTTATCACAGGACAAGAAATCAGCCCTCAAAAACTTTACCGGCAGAAAATATTTTTTTGAAAAAATCCCTAAGCCCCGGGGTCACAATTTCAGCAAAAATCTGACTTTTGGCAATTCACTCAAAAATGGTGCCAGAAGCTTGCAAATGATCCCCAGAAAGCTTTGGCGATGGAAACAGAAGGCTTTTTATCACAGGACAAGAAATCAGCCCTCAAAAAGGTAACCGGCAGAAAATATTTTTTTGAAAAAATCCCTAAGCCCCGGGGTCACAATTTCAGCAAAAATCTGACTTTTGGCAATTCACTCAAAAATGGTGCCAGAAGCTTGCAAATGATCCCTAAGCCCTAATCTGACTTTTGGCAATTCACTCAAAAATGGTGCCAGAAGCTTGCAAATGATCCCCTGAAACCTTTGGCGATGGAAACAG
>NW_028118730.1:0-65000 GCF_965113315.1 Podarcis vaucheri | reverse complement strand
AGCCCTAATCTGACTTTTGGCAATTCACTCAAAAATGGTGCCAGAAGCTTGCAAATGATCCCGTGAAAGCTTTGGCGATGGAAACAGAAGGCTTTTTATCACAGGACAAGAAATCAGCCCTCAAAAACGTAACCGGCAGAAAATATTTTTTTGAAAAAATCCCTAAGCCCCGGGGTCACAATTTCAGCAAAAATCTGACTTTTGGCAATTCACTCAAAAATGGTGCCAGAAGCTTGCAAATGATCCCTAAGCCCTAATCTGACTTTTGGCAATTCACTCAAAAATGGTGCCAGAAGCTTGCAAATGATCCCGTGAAAGCTTTGGCGATGGAAACAGAAGGCTTTTTATCACAGGACAAGAAATCAGCCCTCAAAAACGTAACCGGCAGAAAATATTTTTTTGAAAAAATCCCTAAGCCCCGGGGTCACAATTTCAGCAAAAATCTGACTTTTGGCAATTCACTCAAAAATGGTGCCAGAAGCTTGCAAATGATCCCTAAGCCCTAATCTGACTTTTGGCAATTCACTCAAAAATGGTGCCAGAAGCTTGCAAATGATCCCCTGAAAGCTTTGGCGATGGAAACAGAAGGCTTTTTATCACAGGACAAGAAATCAGCCCTCAAAAACGTAACCGGCAGAAAATATTTTTTTGAAAAAATCCCTAAGCCCCGGGGTCACAATTTCAGCAAAAATCTGACTTTTGGCAATTCACTCAAAAATGGTGCCAGAAGCTTGCAAATGATCCCCTGAAAGCTGTGGCGATGGAAACAGAAGGCTTTTTATCACAGGACAAGAAATCAGCCCTCAAAAACTTAACCGGCAGAAAATATTTTTTTGAAAAAATCCCTAAGCCCCGGGGTCACAATTTCAGCAAAAATCTGACTTTTGGCAATTCACTCAAAAATGGTGCCAGAAGCTTGCAAATGATCCCCAGAAAGCTTTGGCCTTGGAAACAGAAGGCTTTTTATCACAGGACAAGAAATCAGCCCTCAAAAACGTAACCGGCAGAAAATATTTTTTTGAAAAAATCCCTAAGCCCCGGGGTCACAATTTCAGCCAAAATCTGACTTTTGGCAATTCACTCAAAAATGGTGCCAGAAGCTAGCAAATGATCCCTAAGCCCTAATCTGACTTTTGGCAATTCACTCAAAAATGGTGCCAGAAGCTTGCAAATGATCCCCTGAAAGCTTTGGCGATGGAAACAGAAGGCTTTTTATCACAGGACAAGAAATCAGCCCTCAAAAACGTAACCCGCAGAAAATATTTTTTTGAAAAAATCCCTAAGCCCCGGGGTCACAATTTCAGCAAAAATCTGACTTTTAGCAATTCACTCAAAAATGGTGCCAGAAGCTTGCAAATGATCCCCTGAAAGCGTGGGCGATGGAAACAGAAGGCTTTTCATCACAGGAGAAGAAATCAGCCCTCAAAAACGTAACCGGCAGAAAATATTTTTTTGAAAAAAATCCCTAAGCCCCGGGGTCACAATTTCAGCAAAAATCTGACTTTTGGCAATTCACTCAAAAATGGTGCCAGAAGTTTGCAAATGAACCCCTGAAAGCTTTGGCCATGGAAACAGAAGGCTTTTTTATCACAGGACAAGAAATCAGCCCTCAAAAACTTAACCGGCAGAAAATATTTTTTTGAAAAAATCCCTAAGCCCCGGGGTCACAATTTCAGCAAAAATCTGACTTTTGGCAATTCACTCAAAAATGGTGCCAGAAGCTTGCAAATGATCCCTAAGCCCTAATCTGACTTTTGGCAATTCACTCAAAAATGGTGCCAGAAGCTTGAAAATGATCCCCTGAAAGCTTTGGCGATGGAAACAGAAGGCTTTTTATCACAGGACAAGAAATCAGCCCTCAAAAACGTAACCAGCAGAAAATACTTTTTTGAAACAATCCCTAAGCCCCGGGGTCACAATTTCAGCAAAAATCTGACTTTTGGCAATTCACTCAAAAATGGTGCCAGAAGCGTGCAAATGATCCCCTGAAAGCTTTGGCGATGGAAACAGAAGGCTTTTTATCACAGGACAAGAAATCAGCCCTCAAAAACGTAACCGGCAGAAAATGTTTTTTTGAAAAAATCCCTAAGCCCCGGGGTCACAATTTCAGCAAAAATCTGACTTTTGGCAATTCACTAAAAATGGTGCCAGAAGCTTGCAAATGATCCCTAAGCCCTAATCTGACTTTTGGCAATTCACTCAAAAATGGTGCCAGAAGCTTGCAAATGATCCCCTGAAAGCTTTGGCGATGGAAACAGAAGGCTTTTTATCACAGGACAAGAAATCAGCCCTCAAAAACGTAACCGGCAGAAAATTTTTTTTTGAAAAAATCCCTAAGCCCCGGGGTCACAATTTCAGCCAAAATCTGACTTTTGGCAATTCACTCAAAAATGGTGCCAGAAGCTTGCAAATGATCCCCTGAAAGCGTTGGCGATGGAAACAGAAGGCTTTTTATCACAGGAGAAGAAATCAGCCCTCAAAAACGTAACCGGCAGAAAATATTTTTTTGAAACAATCCCTAAGCCCCGGGGTCACAATTTCAGCAAAAATCTGACTTTTGGCAATTCACTCAAAAATGGTGCCAGAAGCTTGCAAATGATCCCCTGAAAGCTTTGGCGATGGAAACAGAAGGCTTTTTATCACAGGAGAAGAAATCAGCCCTCAAAAACGTAACCGGCAGAAAATATTTTTTTGAAACAATCCCTAAGCCCCGGGGTCACAATTTCAGCAAAAATCTGACTTTTGGCAATTCACTCAAAAATGGTGCCAGAAGCTTGCAAATGATCCCCTGAAAGCGTTGGCGATGGAAACAGAAGGCTTTTTATCACAGGACAAGAAATCAGCCCTCAAAAACGTAACCGGCAGAAAATATTTTTTTGAAAAAATCCCTAAGCCCCGGGGTCACAATTTCAGCAAAAATCTGACTTTTGGCAATTCACTAAAAAATGGTGCCAGAAGCTTGCAAATGATCCCTAAGCCCTAATCTGACTTTTGGCAATTCACTCAAAAATGGTGCCAGAAGCTTGCAAATGATTCCCTGAAACCTTTGGCGATGGAAACAGAAGGCTTTTTATCACAGGACAAGAAATCAGCCCTCAAAAACGTAACCGGCAGAAAATATTTTTTTGAAAAAATCCCTAAGCCCCGGGGTCACAATTTCAGCAAAAATCTGACTTTTTGCAATTCACTCAAAAATGGTGCCAGAAGCTTGCAAATGATCCCCTGAAAGCTTTGGCGATGGAAACAGAAGGCTTTTTTATCACAGGACAAGAAATCAGCCCTCAAAAACTTAACCGGCAGAAAATATTTTTTTGAAAAAATCCCTAAGCCCCGGGGTCACAATTTCAGCAAAAATCTGACTTTTGGCAATTCACTAAAAAATGGTGCCAGAAGCTTGCAAATGATCCCCAGAAAGCTTTGGCGATGGAAACAGAAGGCTTTTTATCACAGGACAAGAAATCAGCCCTCAAAAACGTAACCGGCAGAAAATATTTTTTTGAAAAAATCCCTAAGCCCCGGGGTCACAATTTCAGCCAAAATCTGACTTTTGGCAATTCACTCAAAAATGGTGCCAGAAGCTTGCAAATGATCCCCTGAAAGCGTTGGCGATGGAAACAGAAGGCTTTTTATCACAGGAGAAGAAATCAGCCCTCAAAAACGTAACCGGCAGAAAATATTTTTTTGAAAAAATCCCTAAGCCCCGGGGTCACAATTTCAGCCAAAATCTGACTTTTGGCAATTCACTCAAAAATGGTGCCAGAAGCTTTCAAATGAACTCCTGAAAGCTTTGGTCATGGAAACAGAAGGCTTTTTTATCACAGGACAAGAAATCAGCCCTCAAAAACATAACCGGCAGAAAATATTTTTTTGAAAAAATCCCTAAGCCCCGGGTTCACAATTTCAGCAAAAATCTGACTTTTGGCAATTCACTCAAAAATGGTGCCAGAAGCTTGCAAATGATCCCCTGAAAGCGTTGGCGATGGAAACAGAAGGCTTTTTATCACAGGAGAAGAAATCAGCCCTCAAAAACGTAACCGGCAGAAAATATTTTTTTGAAACAATCCCTAAGCCCCGGGGTCACAATTTCAGCAAAAATCTGACTTTTGGCAATTCACTCAAAAATGGTGCCAGAAGCTTGCAAATGATCCCCTGAAAGCGTTGGCGATGGAAACAGAAGGCTTTTTATCACAGGACAAGAAATCAGCCCTCAAAAACGTAACCGGCAGAAAATATTTTTTTGAAAAAATCCCTAAGCCCCGGGTTCACAATTTCAGCAAAAATCTGACTTTTGGCAATTCACTCAAAAATGGTGCCAGAAGCTTGCAAATGATCCCTAAGCCCTAATCTGACTTTTGGCAATTCACTCAAAAATGGTGCCAGAAGCTTGCAAATGATTCCCTGAAACCTTTGGCGATGGAAACAGAAGGCTTTTTATCACAGGACAAGAAATCAGCCCTCAAAAACTTAACCGGCAGAAAATATTTTTTTGAAACAATCCCTAAGCCCCGGGGTCACAATTTCAGCAAAAATCTGACTTTTGGCAATTCACTCAAAAATGGTGCCAGAAGCTTGCAAATGATCCCCTGAAAGCTTTGGCGATGGAAACAGAAGGCTTTTTTATCACAGGACAAGAAATCAGCCCTCAAAAACTTAACCGGCAGAAAATATTTTTTTGAAACAATCCCTAAGCCCCGGGGTCACAATTTCAGCAAAAATCTGACTTTTGGCAATTCACTCAAAAATGGTGCCAGAAGCTTGCAAATGATCCCCAGAAAGCTTTGGCGATGGAAACAGAAGGCTTTTTATCACAGGACAAGAAATCAGCCCTCAAAAACGTAACCGGCAGAAAATATTTTTTTGAAAAAATCCCTAAGCCCCGGGGTCACAATTTCAGCCAAAATCTGACTTTTGGCAATTCACTCAAAAATGGTGCCAGAAGCTTGCAAATGATCCCCTGAAAGCGTTGGCGATGGAAACAGAAGGCTTTTTATCACAGGAGAAGAAATCAGCCCTCAAAAACGTAACCGGCAGAAAATATTTTTTTGAAAAAATCCCTAAGCCCCGGGGTCACAATTTCAGCAAAAATCTGACTTTTGGCAATTCACTCAAAAATGGTGCCAGAAGCTTTCAAATGAACTCCTGAAAGCTTTGGTCATGGAAACAGAAGGCTTTTTTATCACAGGACAAGAAATCAGCCCTCAAAAACATAACCGGCAGAAAATATTTTTTTGAAAAAATCCCTAAGCCCCGGGTTCACAATTTCAGCAAAAATCTGACTTTTGGCAATTCACTCAAAAATGGTGCCAGAAGCTTGCAAATGATCCCCTGAAAGCGTTGGCGATGGAAACAGAAGGCTTTTTATCACAGGAGAAGAAATCAGCCCTCAAAAACGTAACCGGCAGAAAATATTTTTTTGAAACAATCCCTAAGCCCCGGGGTCACAATTTCAGCAAAAATCTGACTTTTGGCAATTCACTCAAAAATGGTGCCAGAAGCTTGCAAATGATCCCCTGAAAGCGTTGGCGATGGAAACAGAAGGCTTTTTATCACAGGACAAGAAATCAGCCCTCAAAAACGTAACCGGCAGAAAATATTTTTTTGAAAAAATCCCTAAGCCCCGGGTTCACAATTTCAGCAAAAATCTGAGTTTTGGCAATTCACTCAAAAATGGTGCCAGAAGCTTGCAAATGATCCCTAAGCCCTAATCTGACTTTTGGCAATTCACTCAAAAATGGTGCCAGAAGCTTGCAAATGATCCCCTGAAAGCTTTGGCGATGGAAACAGAAGGCTTTTTATCACAGGACAAGAAATCAGCCCTCAAAAACGTAACCGGCAGAAAATATTTTTTTGAAACAATCCCTAAGCCCCGGGGTCACAATTTCAGCAAAAATCTGGCTTTTGGCAATTCACTCAAAAATGGTGCCAGAACCGTGCAAATGATCCCCTGGAAGCTTTGGCGATGGAAACAGAAGGATTTTTATCACAGGACAAGAAATCAGCCCTCAAAAACGTAACCGGCAGAAAATATTTTTTTGAAAAAATCCCTAAGCCCCGGGGTCACAATTTCAGCAAAAATCTGACTTTTGGCAATTCACTCAAAAATGGTGCCAGAAGCTTGCAAATGATCCCCTGAAAGCGTTGGCGATGGAAACAGAAGGCTTTTTATCACAGGAGAAGAAATCAGCCCTCAAAAACGTAACCGGCAGAAAATATTTTTTTGAAACAATCCCTAAGCCCCGGGGTCACAATTTCAGCAAAAATCTGACTTTTGGCAATTCACTCAAAAATGGTGCCAGAAGCTTGCAAATGATCCCCTGAAAGCGTTGGCGATGGAAACAGAAGGCTTTTTATCACAGGACAAGAAATCAGCCCTCAAAAACGTAACCGGCAGAAAATATTTTTTTGAAAAAATCCCTAAGCCCCGGGGTCACAATTTCAGCAAAAATCTGACTTTTGGCAATTCACTCAAAAATGGTGCCAGAAGCTTGCAAATGAACTCCTGAAAGCTTTGGTCATGGAAACAGAAGGCTTTTTTATCACAGGACAAGAAATCAGCCCTCAAAAACATAACCGGCAGAAAATATTATTTTGAAAAAATCCCTAAGCCCCGGGTTCACAATTTCAGCAAAAATCTGACTTTTGGCAATTCACTCAAAAATGGTGCCAGAAGCTTGCAAATGATCCCTAAGCCCTAATCTGACTTTTGGCAATTCACTCAAAAATGGTGCCAGAAGCTTGCAAATGATCCCCTGAAAGCGTTGGCGATGGAAACAGAAGGCTTTTTATCACAGGAGAAGAAATCAGCCCTCAAAAACGTAACCGGCAGAAAATATTTTTTTGAAACAATCCCTAAGCCCCGGGGTCACAATTTCAGCAAAAATCTGACTTTTGGCAATTCACTCAAAAATGGTGCCAGAAGCTTGCAAATGATCCCCTGAAAGCGTTGGCGATGGAAACAGAAGGCTTTTTATCACAGGACAAGAAATCAGCCCTCAAAAACGTAACCGGCAGAAAATATTTTTTTGAAAAAATCCCTAAGCCCCGGGGTCACAATTTCAGCAAAAATCTGACTTTTGGCAATTCACTAAAAAATGGTGCCAGAAGCTTTCAAATGATCCCTAAGCCCTAATCTGACTTTTGGCAATTCACTCAAAAATGGTGCCAGAAGCTTGCAAATGATTCCCTGAAACCTTTGGCGATGGAAACAGAAGGCTTTTTATCACAGGACAAGAAATCAGCCCTCAAAAACGTAACCGGCAGAAAATGTTTTTTTGAAAAAATCCCTAAGCCCCGGGGTCACAATTTCAGCAAAAATCTGACTTTTGGCAATTCACTCAAAAATGGTGCCAGAAGCGTGCAAATGATCCCCTGAAAGCTTTGGCCATGGAAACAGAAGGCTTTTTATCACAGGACAAGAAATCAGCCCTCAAAAACGTAACCGGCAGAAAATATTTTTTTGGAAAAATCCCTAAGCCCCGGGGTCACAATTTCAGCAAAAATCTGACTTTTGGCAATTCACTCAAAAATGGTGCTAGAAGCTTGCAAATGATCCCCTGAAAGCTTTGGCGATGGAAACAGAAGGCTTTTTTATCACAGGACAAGAAATCAGCCCTCAAAAACTTAACCGGCAGAAAATATTTTTTTGAAAAAATCCCTAAGCCCCGGGGTCACAATTTCAGCAAAAATCTGACTTTTGGCAATTCACTCAAAAATGGTGCCAGAAGCTTGCAAATGATCCCCAGAAAGCTTTGGCGATGGAAACAGAAGGCTTTTTTATCACAGGACAAGAAATCAGCCCTCAAAAACTTAACCGGCAGAAAATATTTTTTTGAAAAAATCCCTAAGCCCCGGGGTCACAATTTCAGCAAAAATCTGACTTTTGGCAATTCACTAAAAAATGGTGCCAGAAGCTTGCAAATGATCCCTAAGCCCTAATCTGACTTTTGGCAATTCACTCAAAAATGGTGCTAGAAGCTTGCAAATGATCCCCTGAAAGCTTTGGCGATGGAAACAGAAGGCTTTTTTATCACAGGACAAGAAATCAGCCCTCAAAAACGTAACCCGCAGAAAATGTTTTTTTGAAAAAATCCCTAAGCCCCGGGGTCACAATTTCAGCAAAAATCTGACTTTTAGCAATTCACTCAAAAATGGTGCCAGAAGCTTGCAAATGATCCCCTGAAAGCGTGGGCGATGGAAACAGAAGGCTTTTCATCACAGGAGAAGAAATCAGCCCTCAAAAACGTAACCGGCAGAAAATATTTTTTTGAAAAAAATCCCTAAGCCCCGGGGTCACAATTTCAGCAAAAATCTGACTTTTGGCAATTCACTCAAAAATGGTGCCAGAAGTTTGCAAATGAACCCCTGAAAGCTTTGGCCATGGAAACAGAAGGCTTTTTTATCACAGGACAAGAAATCAGCCCTCAAAAACTTAACCGGCAGAAAATATTTTTTTGAAAAAATCCCTAAGCCCCGGGGTCACAATTTCAGCAAAAATCTGACTTTTGGCAATTCACTCAAAAATGGTGCCAGAAGCTTGCAAATGATCCCTAAGCCCTAATCTGACTTTTGGCAATTCACTCAAAAATGGTGCCAGAAGCTTGAAAATGATCCCCTGAAAGCTTTGGCGATGGAAACAGAAGGCTTTTTATCACAGGACAAGAAATCAGCCCTCAAAAACGTAACCAGCAGAAAATACTTTTTTGAAACAATCCCTAAGCCCCGGGGTCACAATTTCAGCAAAAATCTGACTTTTGGCAATTCACTCAAAAATGGTGCCAGAAGCGTGCAAATGATCCCCTGAAAGCTTTGGCGATGGAAACAGAAGGCTTTTTATCACAGGACAAGAAATCAGCCCTCAAAAACGTAACCGGCAGAAAATGTTTTTTTGAAAAAATCCCTAAGCCCCGGGGTCACAATTTCAGCAAAAATCTGACTTTTGGCAATTCACTAAAAATGGTGCCAGAAGCTTGCAAATGATCCCTAAGCCCTAATCTGACTTTTGGCAATTCACTCAAAAATGGTGCCAGAAGCTTGCAAATGATCCCCTGAAAGCTTTGGCGATGGAAACAGAAGGCTTTTTATCACAGGACAAGAAATCAGCCCTCAAAAACGTAACCGGCAGAAATTTTTTTTTTGAAAAAATCCCTAAGCCCCGGGGTCACAATTTCAGCCAAAATCTGACTTTTGGCAATTCACTCAAAAATGGTGCCAGAAGCTTGCAAATGATCCCCTGAAAGCGTTGGCGATGGAAACAGAAGGCTTTTTATCACAGGAGAAGAAATCAGCCCTCAAAAACGTAACCGGCAGAAAATATTTTTTTGAAACAATCCCTAAGCCCCGGGGTCACAATTTCAGCAAAAATCTGACTTTTGGCAATTCACTCAAAAATGGTGCCAGAAGCTTGCAAATGATCCCCTGAAAGCTTTGGCGATGGAAACAGAAGGCTTTTTATCACAGGAGAAGAAATCAGCCCTCAAAAACGTAACCGGCAGAAAATATTTTTTTGAAACAATCCCTAAGCCCCGGGGTCACAATTTCAGCAAAAATCTGACTTTTGGCAATTCACTCAAAAATGGTGCCAGAAGCTTGCAAATGATCCCCTGAAAGCGTTGGCGATGGAAACAGAAGGCTTTTTATCACAGGACAAGAAATCAGCCCTCAAAAACATAACCGGCAGAAAATATTTTTTTGAAAAAATCCCTAAGCCCCGGGGTCACAATTTCAGCAAAAATCTGACTTTTGGCAATTCACTCAAAAATGGTGCCAGAAGCTTGCAAATGATCCCTAAGCCCTAATCTGACTTTTGGCAATTCACTCAAAAATGGTGCCAGAAGCTTGCAAATGATTCCCTGAAACCTTTGGCGATGGAAACAGAAGGCTTTTTATCACAGGACAAGAAATCAGCCCTCAAAAACGTAACCGGCAGAAAATATTTTTTTGAAAAAATCCCTAAGCCCCGGGGTCACAATTTGAGCAAAAATCTGACTTTTGGCAATTCACTCAAAAATGGTGCCAGAAGCTTGCAAATGATCCCCTGAAAGCTTTGGCGATGGAAACAGAAGGCTTTTTATCACAGGACAAGAAATCAGCCCTCAAAAACGTAACCGGCAGAAAATATTTTTTTGAAAAAATCCCTAAGCCCCGGGGTCACAATTTCAGCAAAAATCTGGCTTTTGGCAATTCACTCAAAAATGGTGCCAGAAGCGGGCAAATGATCCCCTGAAAGCTTTGGCCATGGAAACAGAAGGCTTTTTATCACAGGACAAGAAATCAGCCCTCAAAAACGTAACCGGCAGAAAATATTTTTTTGAAAAAATCCCTAAGCCCCGGGGTCACAATTTCAGCAAAAATCTGACTTTTGGCAATTCACTAAAAAATGGTGCCAGAAGCTTGCAAATGATCCCTAAGCCCTAATCTGACTTTTGGCAATTCACTCAAAAATGGTGCCAGAAGCTTGCAAATGATCCCCTGAAAGCTTTGGCGATGGAAACAGAAGGCTTTTTTATCACAGGACAAGAAATCAGCCCTCAAAAACGTAACCGGCAGAAAATATTTTTTTGAAAAAATCCCTAAGCCCCGGGGTCACAATTTGAGCAAAAATCTGACTTTTGGCAATTCACTCAAAAATGGTGCCAGAAGCTTGCAAATGATCCCCTGAAAGCTTTGGCGATGGAAACAGAAGGCTTTTTATCACAGGACAAGAAATCAGCCCTCAAAAACGTAACCGGCAGAAAATATTTTTTTGAAAAAATCCCTAAGCCCCGGGGTCACAATTTCAGCAAAAATCTGGCTTTTGGCAATTCACTCAAAAATGGTGCCAGAAGCGGGCAAATGATCCCCTGAAAGCTTTGGCCATGGAAACAGAAGGCTTTTTATCACAGGACAAGAAATCAGCCCTCAAAAACGTAACCGGCAGAAAATATTTTTTTGAAAAAATCCCTAAGCCCCGGGGTCACAATTTCAGCAAAAATCTGACTTTTGGCAATTCACTAAAAAATGGTGCCAGAAGCTTGCAAATGATCCCTAAGCCCTAATCTGACTTTTGGCAATTCACTCAAAAATGGTGCCAGAAGCTTGCAAATGATCCCCTGAAAGCTTTGGCGATGGAAACAGAAGGCTTTTTATCACAGGACAAGAAATCAGCCCTCAAAAACGTAACCGGCAGAAAATATTTTTTTGAAAAAATCCCTAAGCCCCGGGGTCACAATTTCAGCAAAAATCTGGCTTTTGGCAATTCACTCAAAAATGGTGCCAGAAGCGGGCAAATGATCCCCTGAAAGCTTTGGCCATGGAAACAGAAGGCTTTTTATCACAGGACAAGAAATCAGCCCTCAAAAACGTAACCGGCAGAAAATATTTTTTTGAAAAAATCCCTAAGCCCCGGGGTCACAATTTCAGCAAAAATCTGACTTTTGGCAATTCACTAAAAAATGGTGCCAGAAGCTTGCAAATGATCCCTAAGCCCTAATCTGACTTTTGGCAATTCACTCAAAAATGGTGCCAGAAGCTTGCAAATGATCCCCTGAAAGCTTTGGCGATGGAAACAGAAGGCTTTTTTATCACAGGACAAGAAATCAGCCCTCAAAAACGTAACCGGCAGAAAATATTTTTTTGAAAAAATCCCTAAGCCCCGGGGTCACAATTTGAGCAAAAATCTGACTTTTGGCAATTCACTCAAAAATGGTGCCAGAAGCTTGCAAATGATCCCCTGAAAGCTTTGGCGATGGAAACAGAAGGCTTTTTATCACAGGACAAGAAATCAGCCCTCAAAAACGTAACCGGCAGAAAATATTTTTTTGAAAAAATCCCTAAGCCCCGGGGTCACAATTTCAGCAAAAATCTGGCTTTTGGCAATTCACTCAAAAATGGTGCCAGAAGCGGGCAAATGATCCCCTGAAAGCTTTGGCCATGGAAACAGAAGGCTTTTTATCACAGGACAAGAAATCAGCCCTCAAAAACGTAACCGGCAGAAAATATTTTTTTGAAAAAATCCCTAAGCCCCGGGGTCACAATTTCAGCAAAAATCTGACTTTTGGCAATTCACTAAAAAATGGTGCCAGAAGCTTGCAAATGATCCCTAAGCCCTAATCTGACTTTTGGCAATTCACTCAAAAATGGTGCCAGAAGCTTGCAAATGATCCCCTGAAAGCTTTGGCGATGGAAACAGAAGGCTTTTTATCACAGGACAAGAAATCAGCCCTCAAAAACGTAACCGGCAGAAAATATTTTTTTGAAAAAATCCCTAAGCCCCGGGGTCACAATTTCAGCAAAAATCTGACTTTTGGCAATTCACTCAAAAATGGTGCCAGAAGCTTGCAAATGATCCCTAAACCCTAATCTGACTTTTGGCAATTCACTCAAAAATGGTGCCAGAAGCTTGCAAATGATCCCCTGAAAGCTTTGGCGATGGAAACAGAAGGCTTTTTATCACAGGACAAGAAATCAGCCCTCAAAAACGTAACCGGCAGAAAATATTTTTTTGAAAAAATCCCTAAGGCCCGGGGTCACAATTTCAGCAAAAATCTGACTTTTGGCAATTCACTCAAAAATGGTGCCAGAAGCTTGCAAATGATCCCCTGAAAGCTGTGGCGATGGAAACAGAAGGCTTTTTATCACAGGACAAGAAATCAGCCCGCAAAAACTTAACCGGCAGAAAATATTTTTTTGAAAAAATCCCTAAGCCCCGGGGTCACAATTTCAGCCAAAATCTGACTTTTGGCAATTCACTCAAAAATGGTGACAGAAGCTTGCAAATGATCCCCTGAAAGCTTTGGCGATGGAAACAGAAGGCTTTTTATCACAGGACAAGAAATCAGCCCTCAAAAACGTAACCGGCAGAAAATATTTTTTTGAAAAAATCCCTAAGCCCCGGGGTCACAATTTCAGCAAAAATCTGACTTTTGGCAATTCACTCAAAAATGGTGCCAGAAGCTTTCAAATGACCCCTAAGCCCTAATCTGACTTTTGGCAATTCACTCAAAAATGGTGCCAGAAGCTTGCAAATGATCCCGTGAAAGCTTTGGCGATGGAAACAGAAGGCTTTTTATCACAGGACAAGAAATCAGCCCTCAAAAACGTAACCGGCAGAAAATATTTTTTTGAAAAAATCCCTAAGCCCCGGGGTCACAATTTCAGCAAAAATCTGACTTTTGGCAATTCACTCAAAAATGGTGCCTGAAGCTTGCAAATGATGCCCAGAAAGCTTTGGCGATGGAAACAGAAGGCTTTTTATCACAGGACAAGAAATCAGCCCTCAAAAACGTAACCGGCAGAAAATATTTTTTTGAAAAAATCCCTAAGCCCCGGGGTCACAATTTCAGCAAAAATCTGACTTTTGGCAATTCACTCAAAAATGGTGCCAGAAGCTTGCAAATGATCCCTAAGCCCTAATCTGACTTTTGGCAATTCACTCAAAAATGGTGCCAGAAGCTTGCAAATGATCCCCTGAAAGCTTTGGCGATGGAAACAGAAGGCTTTTTATCACAGGACAAGAAATCAGCCCTCAAAAACGTAACCGGCAGAAAATATTTTTTTGAAAAAATCCCTAAGCCCCGGGGTCACAATTTCAGCAAAAATCTGACTTTTGGCAATTCACTCAAAAATGGTGCCAGAAGCTTGCAAATGATCCCCTGAAAGCTGTGGCGATGGAAACAGAAGGCTTTTTATCACAGGACAAGAAATCAGCCCTCAAAAACTTAACCGGCAGAAAATATTTTTTTGAAAAAATCCCTAAGCCCCGGGGTCACAATTTCAGCAAAAATCTGACTTTTGGCAATTCACTCAAAAATGGTGCCAGAAGCTTGCAAATGATCCCCAGAAAGCTTTGGCCTTGGAAACAGAAGGCTTTTTATCACAGGACAAGAAATCAGCCCTCAAAAACGTAACCGGCAGAAAATATTTTTTTGAAAAAATCCCTAAGCCCCGGGGTCACAATTTCAGCCAAAATCTGACTTTTGGCAATTCACTCAAAAATGGTGCCAGAAGCTTGCAAATGATCCCTAAGCCCTAATCTGACTTTTGGCAATTCACTCAAAAATGGTGCCAGAAGCTTGCAAATGATCCCCTGAAAGCTTTGGCGATGGAAACAGAAGGCTTTTTATCACAGGACAAGAAATCAGCCCTCAAAAACGTAACCCGCAGAAAATATTTTTTTGAAAAAATCCCTAAGCCCTGGGGTCACAATTTCAGCAAAAATCTGACTTTTAGCAATTCACTCAAAAATGGTGCCAGAAGCTTGCAAATGATCCCCTGAAAGCGTGGGCGATGGAAACAGAAGGCTTTTCATCACAGGAGAAGAAATCAGCCCTCAAAAACGTAACCGGCAGAAAATATTTTTTTGAAAAAAATCCCTAAGCCCCGGGGTCACAATTTCAGCAAAAATCTGACTTTTGGCAATTCACTCAAAAATGGTGCCAGAAGTTTGCAAATGAACCCCTGAAAGCTTTGGCCATGGAAACAGAAGGCTTTTTTATCACAGGACAAGAAATCAGCCCTCAAAAACTTAACCGGCAGAAAATATTTTTTTGAAAAAATCCCTAAGCCCCGGGGTCACAATTTCAGCAAAAATCTGACTTTTGGCAATTCACTCAAAAATGGTGCCAGAAGCTTGCAAATGATCCCTAAGCCCTAATCTGACTTTTGGCAATTCACTCAAAAATGGTGCCAGAAGCTTGAAAATGATCCCCTGAAAGCTTTGGCGATGGAAACAGAAGGCTTTTTATCACAGGACAAGAAATCAGCCCTCAAAAACGTAACCAGCAGAAAATACTTTTTTGAAACAATCCCTAAGCCCCGGGGTCACAATTTCAGCAAAAATCTGACTTTTGGCAATTCACTCAAAAATGGTGCCAGAAGCGTGCAAATGATCCCCTGAAAGCTTTGGCGATGGAAACAGAAGGCTTTTTATCACAGGACAAGAAATCAGCCCTCAAAAACGTAACCGGCAGAAAATGTTTTTTTGAAAAAATCCCTAAGCCCCGGGGTCACAATTTCAGCAAAAATCTGACTTTTGGCAATTCACTAAAAATGGTGCCAGAAGCTTGCAAATGATCCCTAAGCCCTAATCTGACTTTTGGCAATTCACTCAAAAATTTTGCCAGAAGCTTGCAAATGATCCCCTGAAAGCTTTGGCGATGGAAACAGAAGGCTTTTTATCACAGGACAAGAAATCAGCCCTCAAAAACGTAACCGGCAGAAAATTTTTTTTTGAAAAAATCCCTAAGCCCCGGGGTCACAATTTCAGCCAAAATCTGACTTTTGGCAATTCACTCAAAAATGGTGCCAGAAGCTTGCAAATGATCCCCTGAAAGCGTTGGCGATGGAAACAGAAGGCTTTTTATCACAGGAGAAGAAATCAGCCCTCAAAAACGTAACCGGCAGAAAATATTTTTTTGAAACAATCCCTAAGCCCCGGGGTCACAATTTCAGCAAAAATCTGACTTTTGGCAATTCACTCAAAAATGGTGCCAGAAGCTTGCAAATGATCCCCTGAAAGCTTTGGCGATGGAAGCAGAAGGCTTTTTATCACAGGACAAGAAATCAGCCCTCAAAAACGTAACCGGCAGAAAATATTTTTTTGAAAAAATCCCTAAGCCCCGGGGTCACAATTTGAGCAAAAATCTGACTTTTGGCAATTCACTCAAAAATGGTGCCAGAAGCTTGCAAATGATCCCCGGAAAGCTTTGGCGATGGAAACAGAAGGCTTTTTATCACAGGACAAGAAATCAGCCCTCAAAAACGTAACCGGCAGAAAATATTTTTTTGAAAAAATCCCTAAGCCCCGGGGTCACAATTTCAGCAAAAATCTGGCTTTTGGCAATTCACTCAAAAATGGTGCCAGAAGCGGGCAAATGATCCCCTGAAAGCTTTGGCCATGGAAACAGAAGGCTTTTTATCACAGGACAAGAAATCAGCCCTCAAAAACGTAACCGGCAGAAAATATTTTTTTGAAAAAATCCCTAAGCCCCGGGGTCACAATTTCAGCAAAAATCTGACTTTTGGCAATTCACTAAAAAATGGTGCCAGAAGCTTGCAAATGATCCCTAAGCCCTAATCTGACTTTTGGCAATTCACTCAAAAATGGTGCCAGAAGCTTGCAAATGATCCCCTGAAAGCTTTGGCGATGGAAACAGAAGGCTTTTTTATCACAGGACAAGAAATCAGCCCTCAAAAACGTAACCGGCAGAAAATATTTTTTTGAAAAAATCCCTAAGCCCCGGGGTCACAATTTGAGCAAAAATCTGACTTTTGGCAATTCACTCAAAAATGGTGCCAGAAGCTTGCAAATGATCCCCTGAAAGCTTTGGCGATGGAAACAGAAGGCTTTTTATCACAGGACAAGAAATCAGCCCTCAAAAACGTAACCGGCAGAAAATATTTTTTTGAAAAAATCCCTAAGCCCCGGGGTCACAATTTCAGCAAAAATCTGGCTTTTGGCAATTCACTCAAAAATGGTGCCAGAAGCGGGCAAATGATCCCCTGAAAGCTTTGGCCATGGAAACAGAAGGCTTTTTATCACAGGACAAGAAATCAGCCCTCAAAAACGTAACCGGCAGAAAATATTTTTTTGAAAAAATCCCTAAGCCCCGGGGTCACAATTTCAGCAAAAATCTGACTTTTGGCAATTCACTAAAAAAATGGTGCCAGAAGCTTGCAAATGATCCCTAAGCCCTAATCTGACTTTTGGCAATTCACTCAAAAATGGTGCCAGAAGCTTGCAAATGATCCCCTGAAAGCTTTGGCGATGGAAACAGAAGGCTTTTTATTACAGGACAAGAAATCAGCCCTCAAAAACGTAACCGGCAGAAAATATTTTTTTGAAAAAATCCCTAAGCCCCGGGGTCACAATTTCAGCAAAAATCTGACTTTTGGCAATTCACTCAAAAATGGTGCCAGAAGCTTGCAAATGATCCCCTGAAAGCTTTGGCGATGGAAACAGAAGGCTTTTTATCACAGGAGAAGAAATCAGCCCTCAAAAACGTAACCGGCAGAAAATATTTTTTTGAAACAATCCCTAAGCCCCGGGGTCACAATTTCAGCAAAAATCTGACTTTTGGCAATTCACTCAAAAATGGTGCCAGAAGCTTGCAAATGATCCCCTGAAAGCTTTGGCGATGGAAGCAGAAGGCTTTTTATCACAGGACAAGAAATCAGCCCTCAAAAACGTAACCGGCAGAAAATATTTTTTTGAAAAAATCCCTAAGCCCCGGGGTCACAATTTGAGCAAAAATCTGACTTTTGGCAATTCACTCAAAAATGGTGCCAGAAGCTTGCAAATGATCCCCTGAAAGCTTTGGCCATGGAAACAGAAGGCTTTTTATCACAGGACAAGAAATCAGCCCTCAAAAACGTAACCGGCAGAAAATATTTTTTTGAAAAAATCCCTAAGCCCCGGGGTCACAATTTCAGCAAAAATCTGACTTTTGGCAATTCACTAAAAAATGGTGCCAGAAGCTTGCAAATGATCCCTAAGCCCTAATCTGACTTTTGGCAATTCACTCAAAAATGGTGCCAGAAGCTTGCAAATGATCCCCTGAAAGCTTTGGCGATGGAAACAGAAGGCTTTTTTATCACAGGACAAGAAATCAGCCCTCAAAAACTTAACCGGCAGAAAATATTTTTTTGAAAAAATCCCTATGCCCCGGGGTCACAATTTCAGCAAAAATCTGACTTTTGGCAATTGACTCAAAAATGGTGCCAGAAGCTTGCAAATGATCCCCAGAAAGCTTTGGCGATGGAAACAGAAGGCTTTTTATCACAGGACAAGGAATCAGCCCTCAAAAACGTAACCGGCAGAAAATATTTTTTTGAAAAAATCCCTAAGCCCCGGGGTCACAATTTCAGCCAAAATCTGACTTTTGGCAATTCACTCAAAAATGGTGCCAGAAGCTTGCAAATGATCCCTAAGCCCTAATCTGACTTTTGGCAATTCACTCAAAAATGGTGCCAGAAGCTTGCAAATGATCCCCTGAAAGCTTTGGCGATGGAAACAGAAGGCTTTTTATCACAGGACAAGAAATCAGCCCTCAAAAACGTAACCCGCAGAAAATATTTTTTTGAAAAAATCCCTAAGCCCCGGGGTCACAATTTCAGCAAAAATCTGACTTTTAGCAATTCACTCAAAAATGGTGCCAGAAGCTTGCAAATGATCCCCTGAAAGCGTGGGCGATGGAAACAGAAGGCTTTTCATCACAGGAGAAGAAATCAGCCCTCAAAAACGTAACCGGCAGAAAATATTTTTTTGAAAAAATCCCTAAGCCCCGGGGTCACAATTTCAGCAAAAATCTGGCTTTTGGCAATTCACTCAAAAATGGTGCCAGAAGCGGGCAAATGATCCCCTGAAAGCTTTGGCCATGGAAACAGAAGGCTTTTTATCACAGGACAAGAAATCAGCCCTCAAAAACGTAACCGGCAGAAAATATTTTTTTGAAAAAATCCCTAAGCCCCGGGGTCACAATTTCAGCAAAAATCTGACTTTTGGCAATTCACTAAAAAAATGGTGCCAGAAGCTTGCAAATGATCCCTAAGCCCTAATCTGACTTTTGGCAATTCACTCAAAAATGGTGCCAGAAGCTTGCAAATGATCCCCTGAAAGCTTTGGCGATGGAAACAGAAGGCTTTTTATTACAGGACAAGAAATCAGCCCTCAAAAACGTAACCGGCAGAAAATATTTTTTTGAAAAAATCCCTAAGCCCCGGGGTCACAATTTCAGCAAAAATCTGACTTTTGGCAATTCACTCAAAAATGGTGCCAGAAGCTTGCAAATGATCCCCTGAAAGCTTTGGCGATGGAAACAGAAGGCTTTTTATCACAGGAGAAGAAATCAGCCCTCAAAAACGTAACCGGCAGAAAATATTTTTTTGAAACAATCCCTAAGCCCCGGGGTCACAATTTCAGCAAAAATCTGACTTTTGGCAATTCACTCAAAAATGGTGCCAGAAGCTTGCAAATGATCCCCTGAAAGCTTTGGCGATGGAAGCAGAAGGCTTTTTATCACAGGACAAGAAATCAGCCCTCAAAAACGTAACCGGCAGAAAATATTTTTTTGAAAAAATCCCTAAGCCCCGGGGTCACAATTTGAGCAAAAATCTGACTTTTGGCAATTCACTCAAAAATGGTGCCAGAAGCTTGCAAATGATCCCCTGAAAGCTTTGGCCATGGAAACAGAAGGCTTTTTATCACAGGACAAGAAATCAGCCCTCAAAAACGTAACCGGCAGAAAATATTTTTTTGAAAAAATCCCTAAGCCCCGGGGTCACAATTTCAGCAAAAATCTGACTTTTGGCAATTCACTAAAAAATGGTGCCAGAAGCTTGCAAATGATCCCTAAGCCCTAATCTGACTTTTGGCAATTCACTCAAAAATGGTGCCAGAAGCTTGCAAATGATCCCCTGAAAGCTTTGGCGATGGAAACAGAAGGCTTTTTTATCACAGGACAAGAAATCAGCCCTCAAAAACTTAACCGGCAGAAAATATTTTTTTGAAAAAATCCCTATGCCCCGGGGTCACAATTTCAGCAAAAATCTGACTTTTGGCAATTGACTCAAAAATGGTGCCAGAAGCTTGCAAATGATCCCCAGAAAGCTTTGGCGATGGAAACAGAAGGCTTTTTATCACAGGACAAGGAATCAGCCCTCAAAAACGTAACCGGCAGAAAATATTTTTTTGAAAAAATCCCTAAGCCCCGGGGTCACAATTTCAGCCAAAATCTGACTTTTGGCAATTCACTCAAAAATGGTGCCAGAAGCTTGCAAATGATCCCTAAGCCCTAATCTGACTTTTGGCAATTCACTCAAAAATGGTGCCAGAAGCTTGCAAATGATCCCCTGAAAGCTTTGGCGATGGAAACAGAAGGCTTTTTATCACAGGACAAGAAATCAGCCCTCAAAAACGTAACCCGCAGAAAATATTTTTTTGAAAAAATCCCTAAGCCCCGGGGTCACAATTTCAGCAAAAATCTGACTTTTAGCAATTCACTCAAAAATGGTGCCAGAAGCTTGCAAATGATCCCCTGAAAGCGTGGGCGATGGAAACAGAAGGCTTTTCATCACAGGAGAAGAAATCAGCCCTCAAAAACGTAACCGGCAGAAAATATTTTTTTGAAAAAAATCCCTAAGCCCCGGGGTCACAATTTCAGCAAAAATCTGACTTTTGGCAATTCACTCAAAAATGGTGCCAGAAGTTTGCAAATGAACCCCTGAAAGCTTTGGCCATGGAAACAGAAGGCTTTTTTATCACAGGACAAGAAATCAGCCCTCAAAAACTTAACCGGCAGAAAATATTTTTTTGAAAAAATCCCTAAGCCCCGGGGTCACAATTTCAGCAAAAATCTGACTTTTGGCAATTCACTCAAAAATGGTGCCAGAAGCTTGCAAATGATCCCTAAGCCCTAATCTGACTTTTGGCAATTCACTCAAAAATGGTGCCAGAAGCTTGAAAATGATCCCCTGAAAGCTTTGGCGATGGAAACAGAAGGCTTTTTATCACAGGACAAGAAATCAGCCCTCAAAAACGTAACCAGCAGAAAATACTTTTTTGAAACAATCCCTAAGCCCCGGGGTCACAATTTCAGCAAAAATCTGACTTTTGGCAATTCACTCAAAAATGGTGCCAGAAGCGTGCAAATGATCCCCTGAAAGCTTTGGCGATGGAAACAGAAGGCTTTTTATCACAGGACAAGAAATCAGCCCTCAAAAACGTAACCGGCAGAAAATGTTTTTTTGAAAAAATCCCTAAGCCCCGGGGTCACAATTTCAGCAAAAATCTGACTTTTGGCAATTCACTAAAAAATGGTGCCAGAAGCTTGCAAATGATCCCTAAGCCCTAATCTGACTTTTGGCAATTCACTCAAAAATGGTGCCAGAAGCTTGCAAATGATCCCCTGAAAGCTTTGGCGATGGAAACAGAAGGCTTTTTATCACAGGACAAGAAATCAGCCCTCAAAAACGTAACCGGCAGAAAATTTTTTTTTGAAAAAATCCCTAAGCCCCGGGGTCACAATTTCAGCCAAAATCTGACTTTTGGCAATTCACTCAAAAATGGTGCCAGAAGCTTGCAAATGATCCCCTGAAAGCGTTGGCGATGGAAACAGAAGGCTTTTTATCACAGGAGAAGAAATCAGCCCTCAAAAACGTAACCGGCAGAAAATATTTTTTTGAAACAATCCCTAAGCCCCGGGGTCACAATTTCAGCAAAAATCTGACTTTTGGCAATTCACTCAAAAATGGTGCCAGAAGCTTGCAAATGATCCCCTGAAAGCTTTGGCGATGGAAGCAGAAGGCTTTTTATCACAGGACAAGAAATCAGCCCTCAAAAACGTAACCGGCAGAAAATATTTTTTTGAAAAAATCCCTAAGCCCCGGGGTCACAATTTCAGCAAAAATCTGGCTTTTGGCAATTCACTCAAAAATGGTGCCAGAAGCGGGCAAATGATCCCCTGAAAGCTTTGGCCATGGAAACAGAAGGCTTTTTATCACAGGACAAGAAATCAGCCCTCAAAAACGTAACCGGCAGAAAATATTTTTTTGAAAAAATCCCTAAGCCCCGGGGTCACAATTTCAGCAAAAATCTGACTTTTGGCAATTCACTAAAAAATGGTGCCAGAAGCTTGCAAATGATCCCTAAGCCCTAATCTGACTTTTGGCAATTCACTCAAAAATGGTGCCAGAAGCTTGCAAATGATCCCCTGAAAGCTTTGGCGATGGAAACAGAAGGCTTTTTTTATCACAGGACAAGAAATCAGCCCTCAAAAACGTAACCGGCAGAAAATATTTTTTTGAAAAAATCCCTAAGCCCCGGGGTCACAATTTGAGCAAAAATCTGACTTTTGGCAATTCACTCAAAAATGGTGCCAGAAGCTTGCAAATGATCCCCTGAAAGCTTTGGCGATGGAAACAGAAGGCTTTTTATCACAGGACAAGAAATCAGCCCTCAAAAACGTAACCGGCAGAAAATATTTTTTTGAAAAAATCCCTAAGCCCCGGGGTCACAATTTCAGCAAAAATCTGGCTTTTGGCAATTCACTCAAAAATGGTGCCAGAAGCGGGCAAATGATCCCCTGAAAGCTTTGGCCATGGAAACAGAAGGCTTTTTATCACAGGACAAGAAATCAGCCCTCAAAAACGTAACCGGCAGAAAATATTTTTTTGAAAAAATCCCTAAGCCCCGGGGTCACAATTTCAGCAAAAATCTGACTTTTGGCAATTCACTAAAAAATGGTGCCAGAAGCTTGCAAATGATCCCTAAGCCCTAATCTGACTTTTGGCAATTCACTCAAAAATGGTGCCAGAAGCTTGCAAATGATCCCCTGAAAGCTTTGGCGATGGAAACAGAAGGCTTTTTATTACAGGACAAGAAATCAGCCCTCAAAAACGTAACCGGCAGAAAATATTTTTTTGAAAAAATCCCTAAGCCCCGGGGTCACAATTTCAGCAAAAATCTGACTTTTGGCAATTCACTCAAAAATGGTGCCAGAAGCTTGCAAATGATCCCCTGAAAGCTTTGGCGATGGAAACAGAAGGCTTTTTTATCACAGGACAAGAAATCAGCCCTCAAAAACTTAACCGGCAGAAAATATTTTTTTGAAAAAATCCCTAAGCCCCGGGGTCACAATTTCAGCCAAAATCTGACTTTTGGCAATTCACTCAAAAATGGTGCCAGAAGCTTGCAAATGATCCCCTGAAAGCGTTGGCGATGGAAACAGAAGGCTTTTTATCACAGGAGAAGAAATCAGCCCTCAAAAACGTAACCGGCAGAAAATATTTTTTTGAAACAATCCCTAAGCCCCGGGGTCACAATTTCAGCAAAAATCTGACTTTTGGCAATTCACTCAAAAATGGTGCCAGAAGCTTGCAAATGATCCCCTGAAAGCTTTGGCGATGGAAGCAGAAGGCTTTTTATCACAGGACAAGAAATCAGCCCTCAAAAACGTAACCGGCAGAAAATATTTTTTTGAAAAAATCCCTAAGCCCCGGGGTCACAATTTGAGCAAAAATCTGACTTTTGGCAATTCACTCAAAAATGGTGCCAGAAGCTTGCAAATGATCCCCTGAAAGCTTTGGCGATGGAAACAGAAGGCTTTTTATCACAGGACAAGAAATCAGCCCTCAAAAACGTAACCGGCAGAAAATATTTTTTTGAAAAAATCCCTAAGCCCCGGGGTCACAATTTCAGCAAAAATCTGACTTTTGGCAATTCACTAAAAAATGGTGCCAGAAGCTTGCAAATGATCCCTAAGCCCTAATCTGACTTTTGGCAATTCACTCAAAAATGGTGCCAGAAGCTTGCAAATGATCCCCTGAAAGCTTTGGCGATGGAAACAGAAGGCTTTTTATTACAGGACAAGAAATCAGCCCTCAAAAACGTAACCGGCAGAAAATATTTTTTTGAAAAAATCCCTAAGCCCCGGGGTCACAATTTCAGCAAAAATCTGACTTTTGGCAATTCACTCAAAAATGGTGCCAGAAGCTTGCAAATGATCCCCTGAAAGCTTTGGCGATGGAAACAGAAGGCTTTTTTATCACAGGACAAGAAATCAGCCCTCAAAAACTTAACCGGCAGAAAATATTTTTTTGAAAAAATCCCTAAGCCCCGGGGTCACAATTTCAGCAAAAATCTGACTTTTGGCAATTCACTCAAAAATGGTGCCAGAAGCTTGCAAATGATCCCCTGAAAGCGTTGGCGATGGAAACAGAAGGCTTTTTATCACAGGAGAAGAAATCAGCCCTCAAAAACGTAACCGGCAGAAAATATTTTTTTGAAACAATCCCTAAGCCCCGGGGTCACAATTTCAGCAAAAATCTGACTTTTGGCAATTCACTCAAAAATGGTGCCAGAAGCTTGCAAATGATCCCCTGAAAGCTTTGGCGATGGAAGCAGAAGGCTTTTTATCACAGGACAAGAAATCAGCCCTCAAAAACGTAACCGGCAGAAAATATTTTTTTGAAAAAATCCCTAAGCCCCGGGGTCACAATTTGAGCAAAAATCTGACTTTTGGCAATTCACTCAAAAATGGTGCCAGAAGCTTGCAAATGATCCCCTGAAAGCTTTGGCGATGGAAACAGAAGGCTTTTTATCACAGGACAAGAAATCAGCCCTCAAAAACGTAACCGGCAGAAAATATTTTTTTGAAAAAATCCCTAAGCCCCGGGGTCACAATTTCAGCAAAAATCTGGCTTTTGGCAATTCACTCAAAAATGGTGCCAGAAGCGGGCAAATGATCCCCTGAAAGCTTTGGCCATGGAAACAGAAGGCTTTTTATCACAGGACAAGAAATCAGCCCTCAAAAACGTAACCGGCAGAAAATATTTTTTTGAAAAAATCCCTAAGCCCCGGGGTCACAATTTCAGCAAAAATCTGACTTTTGGCAATTCACTAAAAAATGGTGCCAGAAGCTTGCAAATGATCCCTAAGCCCTAATCTGACTTTTGGCAATTCACTCAAAAATGGTGCCAGAAGCTTGCAAATGATCCCCTGAAAGCTTTGGCGATGGAAACAGAAGGCTTTTTTATCACAGGACAAGAAATCAGCCCTCAAAAACTTAACCGGCAGAAAATATTTTTTTGAAAAAATCCCTAAGCCCCGGGGTCACAATTTCAGCAAAAATCTGACTTTTGGCAATTCACTCAAAAATGGTGCCAGAAGCTTGCAAATGATCCCCAGAAAGCTTTGGCGATGGAAACAGAAGGCTTTTTATCACAGGACAAGGAATCAGCCCTCAAAAACGTAACCGGCAGAAAATATTTTTTTGAAAAAATCCCTAAGCCCCGGGGTCACAATTTCAGCAAAAATCTGACTTTTGGCAATTCACTCAAAAATGGTGCCAGAAGCTTGCAAATGATCCCCTGAAAGCGTTGGCGATGGAAACAGAAGGCTTTTTATCACAGGAGAAGAAATCAGCCCTCAAAAACGTAACCGGCAGAAAATATTTTTTTGAAAAAATCCCTAAGCCCCGGGGTCACAATTTCAGCAAAAATCTGACTTTTGGCAATTCACTCAAAAATGGTGCCAGAAGCTTGCAAATGATCCCCTGAAAGCTTTGGCGATGGAAACAGAAGGCTTTTTTATCACAGGACAAGAAATCAGCCCTCAAAAACTTAACCGGCAGAAAATATTTTTTTGAAAAAATCCCTAAGCCCCGGGGTCACAATTTCAGCAAAAATCTGACTTTTGGCAATTCACTCAAAAATGGTGCCAGAAGCTTGCAAATGATCCCCTGAAAGCGTTGGCGATGGAAACAGAAGGCTTTTTATCACAGGAGAAGAAATCAGCCCTCAAAAACGTAACCGGCAGAAAATATTTTTTTGAAACAATCCCTAAGCCCCGGGGTCACAATTTCAGCAAAAATCTGACTTTTGGCAATTCACTCAAAAATGGTGCCAGAAGCTTGCAAATGATCCCCTGAAAGCTTTGGCGATGGAAGCAGAAGGCTTTTTATCACAGGACAAGAAATCAGCCCTCAAAAACGTAACCGGCAGAAAATATTTTTTTGAAAAAATCCCTAAGCCCCGGGGTCACAATTTGAGCAAAAATCTGACTTTTGGCAATTCACTCAAAAATGGTGCCAGAAGCTTGCAAATGATCCCCTGAAAGCTTTGGCGATGGAAACAGAAGGCTTTTTATCACAGGACAAGAAATCAGCCCTCAAAAACGTAACCGGCAGAAAATATTTTTTTGAAAAAATCCCTAAGCCCCGGGGTCACAATTTCAGCAAAAATCTGGCTTTTGGCAATTCACTCAAAAATGGTGCCAGAAGCGGGCAAATGATCCCCTGAAAGCTTTGGCCATGGAAACAGAAGGCTTTTTATCACAGGACAAGAAATCAGCCCTCAAAAACGTAACCGGCAGAAAATATTTTTTTGAAAAAATCCCTAAGCCCCGGGGTCACAATTTCAGCAAAAATCTGACTTTTGGCAATTCACTAAAAAATGGTGCCAGAAGCTTGCAAATGATCCCTAAGCCCTAATCTGACTTTTGGCAATTCACTCAAAAATGGTGCCAGAAGCTTGCAAATGATCCCCTGAAAGCTTTGGCGATGGAAACAGAAGGCTTTTTTATCACAGGACAAGAAATCAGCCCTCAAAAACTTAACCGGCAGAAAATATTTTTTTGAAAAAATCCCTAAGCCCCGGGGTCACAATTTCAGCAAAAATCTGACTTTTGGCAATTCACTCAAAAATGGTGCCAGAAGCTTGCAAATGATCCCCAGAAAGCTTTGGCGATGGAAACAGAAGGCTTTTTATCACAGGACAAGGAATCAGCCCTCAAAAACGTAACCGGCAGAAAATATTTTTTTGAAAAAATCCCTAAGCCCCGGGGTCACAATTTCAGCAAAAATCTGACTTTTGGCAATTCACTCAAAAATGGTGCCAGAAGCTTGCAAATGATCCCCTGAAAGCGTTGGCGATGGAAACAGAAGGCTTTTTATCACAGGAGAAGAAATCAGCCCTCAAAAACGTAACCGGCAGAAAATATTTTTTTGAAACAATCCCTAAGCCCCGGGGTCACAATTTCAGCAAAAATCTGGCTTTTGGCAATTCACTCAAAAATGGTGCCAGAAGCGTGCAAATGATCCCCTGAAAGCTTTGGCCATGGAAACAGAAGGCTTTTTATCAAAGGACAAGAAATCAGCCCTCAAAAACGTAACCGGCAGAAAATGTTTTTTTGAAAAAATCCCTAAGCCCCGGGGTCACAATTTCAGCAAAAATCTGACTTTTGGCAATTCACTCAAAAATGGTGCCAGAAGCTTGCAAATGATCCCCTGAAAGCTTTGGCGATGGAAACAGAAGGCTTTTTTATCACAGGACAAGAAATCAGCCCTCAAAAACTTAACCGGCAGAAAATATTTTTTTGAAAAAATCCCTAAGGGTCACAATTTCAGCAAAAATCTGACTTTTGGCAATTCACTCAAAAATGGTGCCAGAAGCTTGCAAATGATCCCCTGAAAGCTTTGGCGATGGAAACAGAAGGCTTTTTATCACAGGACAAGAAATCAGCCCTCAAAAACGTAACCGGCAGAAAATATTTTTTTGAAACAATCCCTAAGCCCCGGGGTCACAATTTCAGCCAAAATCTGACTTTTGGCAATTCACTCAAAAATGGTGCCAGAAGCTTGCAAATGATCCCCTGAAAGCGTTGGCGATGGAAACAGAAGGCTTTTTATCACAGGAGAAGAAATCAGCCCTCAAAAACGTAACCGGCAGAAAATATTTTTTTGAAACAATCCCTAAGCCCCGGGGTCACAATTTCAGCAAAAATCTGACTTTTGGCAATTCACTCAAAAATGGTGCCAGAAGCTTGCAAATGATCCCCTGAAAGCTTTGGCGATGGAAGCAGAAGGCTTTTTATCACAGGACAAGAAATCAGCCCTCAAAAACGTAACCGGCAGAAAATATTTTTTTGAAAAAATCCCTAAGCCCCGGGGTCACAATTTGAGCAAAAATCTGACTTTTGGCAATTCACTCAAAAATGGTGCCAGAAGCTTGCAAATGATCCCCTGAAAGCTTTGGCGATGGAAACAGAAGGCTTTTTATCACAGGACAAGAAATCAGCCCTCAAAAACGTAACCGGCAGAAAATATTTTTTTGAAAAAATCCCTAAGCCCCGGGGTCACAATTTCAGCAAAAATCTGACTTTTGGCAATTCACTCAAAAATGGTGCCAGAAGCTTGCAAATGATCCCCTGAAAGCGTTGGCGATGGAAACAGAAGGCTTTTTATCACAGGAGAAGAAATCAGCCCTCAAAAACGTAACCGGCAGAAAATATTTTTTTGAAACAATCCCTAAGCCCCGGGGTCACAATTTCAGCAAAAATCTGGCTTTTGGCAATTCACTCAAAAATGGTGCCAGAAGCGTGCAAATGATCCCCTGAAAGCTTTGGCCATGGAAACAGAAGGCTTTTTATCAAAGGACAAGAAATCAGCCCTCAAAAACGTAACCGGCAGAAAATGTTTTTTTGAAAAAATCCCTAAGCCCCGGGGTCACAATTTCAGCAAAAATCTGACTTTTGGCAATTCACTCAAAAATGGTGCCAGAAGCGTGCAAATGATCCCCTGAAAGCTTTGGCGATGGAAACAGAAGGCTTTTTATTACAGGACAAGAAATCAGCCCTCAAAAACGTAACCGGCAGAAAATATTTTTTTGAAAAAATCCCTAAGCCCCGGGGTCACAATTTCAGCAAAAATCTGACTTTTGGCAATTCACTCAAAAATGGTGCCAGAAGCTTGCAAATGATCCCCTGAAAGCTTTGGCGATGGAAACAGAAGGCTTTTTTATCACAGGACAAGAAATCAGCCCTCAAAAACTTAACCGGCAGAAAATATTTTTTTGAAAAAATCCCTAAGCCCCGGGGTCACAATTTCAGCAAAAATCTGACTTTTGGCAATTCACTCAAAAATGGTGCCAGAAGCTTGCAAATGATCCCCTGAAAGCTTTGGCGATGGAAACAGAAGGCTTTTTATCACAGGACAAGAAATCAGCCCTCAAAAACGTAACCGGCAGAAAATATTTTTTTGAAACAATCCCTAAGCCCCGGGGTCACAATTTCAGCCAAAATCTGACTTTTGGCAATTCACTCAAAAATGGTGCCAGAAGCTTGCAAATGATCCCCTGAAAGCGTTGGCGATGGAAACAGAAGGCTTTTTATCACAGGAGAAGAAATCAGCCCTCAAAAACGTAACCGGCAGAAAATATTTTTTTGAAACAATCCCTAAGCCCCGGGGTCACAATTTCAGCAAAAATCTGACTTTTGGCAATTCACTCAAAAATGGTGCCAGAAGCTTGCAAATGATCCCCTGAAAGCTTTGGCGATGGAAGCAGAAGGCTTTTTATCACAGGACAAGAAATCAGCCCTCAAAAACGTAACCGGCAGAAAATATTTTTTTGAAAAAATCCCTAAGCCCCGGGGTCACAATTTCAGCAAAAATCTGACTTTTGGCAGTTCACTCAAAAATGGTGCCAGAAGCTTGCAAATGATCCCTAAGCCCTAATCTGACTTTTGGCAATTCACTCAAAAATGGTGCCAGAAGCTAGCAAATGATCCCCTGAAAGCTTTGGCGATGGAAACAGAAGGCTTTTTATCACAGGACAAGAAATCAGCCCTCAAAAACAAAACCCGCAGAAAATATTTTTTTGAAAAAATCCCTAAGCCCCGGGGTCACAATTTCAGCAAAAATCTGACTTTTGGCAATTCACTCAAAAATAGTGCCAGAAGCTTGCAAATGATCCCCTGAAAGCTTTGGCGATGGAAACAGAAGGCTTTTTATCACAGGACAAGAAATCAGCCCTCAAAAACGTAACCGGCAGAAAATATTTTTTTGAAAAAATCCCTAAGCCCCGGGGTCACAATTTCAGCCAAAATCTGACTTTTGGCAATTCACTCAGAAATGGTGCCAGAAGCTTGCAAATGATCCCCTGAAAGCTTTGGCGATGGAAACAGAAGGCTTTTTATCACAGGACAAGAAATCAGCCCTCAAAAACGTAACCCGCAGAAAATATTTTTTTGAAAAAATCCCTAAGCCCCGGGGTCACAATTTCAGCAAAAATCTGACTTTTGGCAATTCACTCAAAAATGGTGCCAGAAGCTTGCAAATGATCCCCTGAAAGCTTTGGCGATGGAAACAGAAGGCTTTTTATCACAGGACAAGAAATCAGCCCTCAAAAACGTAACCCGCAGAAAATATTTTTTTGAAAAAATCCCTAAGCCCCGGGGTCACAATTTCAGCAAAAATCTGACTTTTGGCAATTCACTCAAAAATGGTGCCAGAAGCTTGCAAATGATCCCTAAGCCCTAATCTGACTTTTGGCAATTCACTCAAAAATGGTGCCAGAAGCTTGCAAATGATCCCCCGAAAGCTTTGGCGATGGAAACAGAAGGCTTTTTATCACAGGACAAGAAATCAGCCCTCAAAAACGTAACCGGCAGCAAATATTTTTTTGAAAAAATCCCTAAGCCCCGGGGTCACAATTTCAGCAAAAATCTGACTTTTGGCAATTCACTCAAAAATGGTGCCAGAAGCTTGCAAATGATCCCCTGAAAGCTTTGGCGATGGAAACAGAAGGCTTTTTATCACAGGACAAGAAATCCGCGCTCAAAAACTTAACCGGCAGAAAATAATTTTTTGAAAAAAATCCCTAAGCCCCGGGGTCACAATTTCAGCAAAAATCTGACTTTTGGCAATTCACTCAAAAATGGTGCCAGAAGCTTGCAAATGATCCCTAAGGCCTAATCTGACTTTTAGCAGTTCACTCAAAAATGGTGCCAGAAGCTTGCAAATGATCCCCTGAAAGCTTTGGCGATGGAAACAGAAGGCTTTTTATCACAGGACAAGAAATCAGCCCTCAAAAACGTAACCGGCAGAAAATATTTTTTTGAAAAAATCCCTAAGCCCCGGGGTCACAATTTCAGCCAAAATCTGACTTTTGGCAATTCACTCAAAAATGGTGCCAGAAGCTTGCAAATGATCCCTAAGCCCTAATCTGACTTTTGGCAATTCACTCAAAAATGGTGCCAGAAGCTTGCAAATGATCCCCTGAAAGCTTTGGCGATGGAAACAGAAGGCTTTTTATCACAGGACAAGAAATCAGCCCTCAAAAACGTAACCCGCAGAAAATATTTTTTTGAAAAAATCCCTAAGCCCCGGGGTCACAATTTCAGCAAAAATCTGACTTTTGGCAATTCACTCAAAAATAGTGCCAGAAACTTGCAAATGATCCCCTGAAAGCTTTGGCGATGGAAACAGAAGGCTTTTTACCATAGGACAAGAAATCAGCCCTCAAAAACGTAACCGGCAGAAAATATTTTTTTGAAAAAATCCCTAAGCCCCGGGGTCACAATTTCAGCCAAAATCTGACTTTTGGCAATTCACTCAAAAATGGTGCCAGAAGCTTGCAAATGATCCCCTGAAAGCTTTGGCGATGGAAACAGAAGGCTTTTTATCACAGGACAAGAAATCAGTCCTCAAAAACGTAACCGGCAGAAAATATTTTTTTGAAAAAATCCCTAAGCCCCGGGGTCACAATTTCAGCCAAAATCTGACTTTTGGCAATTCACTCAAAAATGGTGCCAGAAGCTTGCAAATGATCCCTAAGCCCTAATCTGACTTTTGGCAATTCACTCAAAAATGGTGCCAGAAGCTAGCAAATGATCCCCTGAAAGCTTTGGCGATGGAAACAGAAGGCTTTTTATCACAGGACAAGAAATCAGCCCTCAAAAACAAAACCCGCAGAAAATTTTTTTTTGAAAAAATCCCTAAGCCCCGGGGTCACAATTTCAGCAAAAATCTGACTTTTGGCAATTCACTCAAAAATAGTGCCAGAAGCTTGCAAATGATCCCCTGAAAGCTTTGGCGATGGAAACAGAAGGCTTTTTATCACAGGACAAGAAATCAGCCCTCAAAAACGTAACCGGCAGAAAATATTTTTTTGAAAAAATCCCTAAGCCCCGGGGTCACAATTTCAGCCAAAATCTGACTTTTGGCAATTCACTCAGAAATGGTGCCAGAAGCTTGCAAATGATCCCCTGAAAGCTTTGGCGATGGAAACAGAAGGCTTTTTATCACAGGACAAGAAATCAGCCCTCAAAAACGTAACCCGCAGAAAATATTTTTTTGAAAAAATCCCTAAGCCCCGGGGTCACAATTTCAGCAAAAATCTGACTTTTGGCAATTCACTCAAAAATGGTGCCAGAAGCTTGCAAATGATCCCCTGAAAGCTTTGGCGATGGAAACAGAAGGCTTTTTATCACAGGACAAGAAATCAGCCCTCAAAAACGTAACCCGCAGAAAATATTTTTTTGAAAAAATCCCTAAGCCCCGGGGTCACAATTTCAGCAAAAATCTGACTTTTGGCAATTCACTCAAAAATGGTGCCAGAAGCTTGCAAATGATCCCTAAGCCCTAATCTGACTTTTGGCAATTCACTCAAAAATGGTGCCAGAAGCTTGCAAATGATCCCCCGAAAGCTTTGGCGATGGAAACAGAAGGCTTTTTATCACAGGACAAGAAATCAGCCCTCAAAAACGTAACCGGCAGCAAATATTTTTTTGAAAAAATCCCTAAGCCCCGGGGTCACAATTTCAGCAAAAATCTGACTTTTGGCAATTCACTCAAAAATGGTGCCAGAAGCTTGCAAATGATCCCCTGAAAGCTTTGGCGATGGAAACAGAAGGCTTTTTATCACAGGACAAGAAATCCGCGCTCAAAAACTTAACCGGCAGAAAATAATTTTTTGAAAAAAATCCCTAAGCCCCGGGGTCACAATTTCAGCAAAAATCTGACTTTTGGCAATTCACTCAAAAATGGTGCCAGAAGCTTGCAAATGATCCCTAAGCCCTAATCTGACTTTTAGCAGTTCACTCAAAAATGGTGCCAGAAGCTTGCAAATGATCCCCTGAAAGCTTTGGCGATGGAAACAGAAGGCTTTTTATCACAGGACAAGAAATCAGCCCTCAAAAACGTAACCGGCAGAAAATATTTTTTTGAAAAAATCCCTAAGCCCCGGGGTCACAATTTCAGCCAAAATCTGACTTTTGGCAATTCACTCAAAAATGGTGCCAGAAGCTTGCAAATGATCCCTAAGCCCTAATCTGACTTTTGGCAATTCACTCAAAAATGGTGCCAGAAGCTTGCAAATGATCCCCTGAAAGCTTTGGCGATGGAAACAGAAGGATTTTTATCACAGGACAAGAAATCAGCCCTCAAAAACGTAACCCGCAGAAAATATTTTTTTGAAAAAATCCCTAAGCCCCGGGGTCACAATTTCAGCAAAAATCTGACTTTTGGCAATTCACTCAAAAATAGTGCCAGAAACTTGCAAATGATCCCCTGAAAGCTTTGGCGATGGAAACAGAAGGCTTTTTACCATAGGACAAGAAATCAGCCCTCAAAAACGTAACCGGCAGAAAATATTTTTTTGAAAAAATCCCTAAGCCCCGGGGTCACAATTTCAGCCAAAATCTGACTTTTGGCAATTCACTCAAAAATGGTGCCAGAAGCTTGCAAATGATCCCCTGAAAGCTTTGGCGATGGAAACAGAAGGCTTTTTATCACAGGACAAGAAATAAGTCCTCAAAAACGTAACCGGCAGAAAATATTTTTTTGAAAAAATCCCTAAGCCCCGGGGTCACAATTTCAGCCAAAATCTGACTTTTGGCAATTCACTCAAAAATGGTGCCAGAAGCTTGCAAATGATCCCTAAGCCCTAATCTGACTTTTGGCAATTCACTCAAAAATGGTGGCAGAAGCTAGCAAATGATCCCCTGAAAGCTTTGGCGATGGAAACAGAAGGCTTTTTATCACAGGACAAGAAATCAGCCCTCAAAAACAAAACCCGCAGAAAATATTTTTTTGAAAAAATCCCTAAGCCCCGGGGTCACAATTTCAGCAAAAATCTGACTTTTGGCAATTCACTCAAAAATAGTGCCAGAAGCTTGCAAATGATCCCCTGAAAGCTTTGGCGATGGAAACAGAAGGCTTTTTATCACAGGACAAGAAATCAGCCCTCAAAAACGTAACCGGCAGAAAATATTTTTTTGAAAAAATCCCTAAGCCCCGGGGTCACAATTTCAGCCAAAATCTGACTTTTGGCAATTCACTCAGAAATGGTGCCAGAAGCTTGCAAATGATCCCCTGAAAGCTTTGGCGATGGAAACAGAAGGCTTTTTATCACAGGACAAGAAATCAGCCCTCAAAAACGTAACCCGCAGAAAATATTTTTTTGAAAAAATCCCTAAGCCCCGGGGTCACAATTTCAGCAAAAATCTGACTTTTGGCAATTCACTCAAAAATGGTGCCAGAAGCTTGCAAATGATCCCTAAGCCCTAATCTGACTTTTGGCAATTCACTCAAAAATGGTGCCAGAAGCTTGCAAATGATCCCCCGAAAGCTTTGGCGATGGAAACAGAAGGCTTTTTATCACAGGACAAGAAATCAGCCCTCAAAAACGTAACCGGGAGCAAATATTTTTTTGAAAAAATCCCTAAGCCCCGGGGTCACAATTTCAGCAAAAATCTGACTTTTGGCAATTCACTCAAAAATGGTGCCAGAAGCTTGCAAATGATCCCCTGAAAGCTTTGGCGATGGAAACAGAAGGCTTTTTATCACAGGACAAGAAATCCGCGTTCAAAAACTTAACCGGCAGAAAATAATTTTTTGAAAAAAATCCCTAAGCCCCGGGGTCACAATTTCAGCAAAAATCTGACTTTTGGCAATTCACTCAAAAATGGTGCCAGAAGCTTGCAAATGATCCCTAAGCCCTAATCTGACTTTTAGCAGTTCACTCAAAAATGGTGCCAGAAGCTTGCAAATGATCCCCTGAAAGCTTTGGCGATGGAAACAGAAGGCTTTTTATCACAGGAGAAGAAATCAGCCCTCAAAAACGTAACCGGCAGAAAATATTTTTTTGAAAAAATCCCTAAGCCCCGGGGTCACAATTTCAGCCAAAATCTGACTTTTGGCAATTCACTCAAAAATGGTGCCAGAAGCTTGCAAATGATCCCTAAGCCCTAATCTGACTTTTGGCAATTCACTCAAAAATGCTGCCAGAAGCTTGCAAATGATCCCCTGAAAGCTTTGGCGATGGAAACAGAAGGCTTTTTATCACAGGACAAGAAATCAGCCCTCAAAAACGTAACCCGCAGAAAATATTTTTTTGAAAAAATCCCTAAGCCCCGGGGTCACAATTTCAGCAAAAATCTGACTTTTGGCAATTCACTCAAAAATAGTGCCAGAAGCTTGCAAATGATCCCCTGAAAGCTTTGGCGATGGAAACAGAAGGCTTTTTATCACAGGACAAGAAATCAGCCCTCAAAAACGTAACCGGCAGAAAATATTTTTTTGAAAAAATCCCTAAGCCCCGGGGTCACAATTTCAGCCAAAATCTGACTTTTGGCAATTCACTCAAAAATGGTGCCAGAAGCTTGCAAATGATCCCCTGAAAGCTTTGGCGATGGAAACAGAAGGCTTTTTATCACAGGACAAGAAATCAGCCCTCAAAAACGTAACCGGCAGAAAATATTTTTTTGAAAAAATCCCTAAGCCCCGGGGTCACAATTTCAGCCAAAACCTGACTTTTGGCAATTCATTCAAAAATGGTGCCAGAAGCTGGCAAATGATCCCTAAGCCCTAATCTGACTTTTGGCAATTCACTCAAAAATGGTGCCAGAAGCTTGCAAATGATCCCCTGAAAGCTTTGGTGATGGAAACAGAAGGCTTTTTATCACAGGACAAGAAATCAGCCCTCAAAAACGTAACCCGCAGAAAATATTTTTTTGAAAAAATCCCTAAGCCCCGGGGTCACAATTTCAGCCAAAATCTGACTTTTGGCAATTCACTCAAAAATGGTGCCAGAAGCTTGCAAATGATCCCCTGAAAGCTTTGGCGATGGAAACAGAAGGCTTTTTATCACAGGACAAGAAATCAGCCCTCAAAAACGTAACCGGCAGAAAATATTTTTTTGAAAAAATCCCTAAGCCCCGGGGTCACAATTTCAGCCAAAATCTGACTTTTGGCAATTCACTCAAAAATGGTGCCAGAAGCTTGCAAATGATCCCCTGAAAGCTGTGGCGATGGAAACAGAAGGCTTTTTATCACAGGACAAGAAATCAGCCCTCAAAAACGTAACCGGCAGAAAATTTTTTTTTGAAAAAATCCCTAAGCCCCGGGGTCACAATTTCAGCAAAAATCTGACTTTTGGCAATTCACTCAAAAATGGTGCCAGAAGCTTGCAAATGATTCCCTGAAACCTTTGGCGATGGAAACAGAAGGCTTTTTATCACAGGACAAGAAATCAGCCCTCAAAAACGTAACCGGCAGAAAATGTTTTTTTGAAAAAATCCCTAAGCCCCGGGGTCACAATTTCAGCAAAAATCTGACTTTTGGCAATTCACTCAAAAATGGTGCCAGAAGCTTGCAAATGATCCCCTGAAAGCTTTGGCGATGGAAACAGAAGGCTTTTTATCACAGGACAAGAAATCAGCCCTCAAAAAAGTAACCGGCAGAAAATATTTTTTTGAAAAAATCCCTAAGCCCCGGGGTCACAATTTCAGCAAAAATCTGACTTTTGGCAATTCACTCAAAAATGGTGCCAGAAGCTTGCAAATGATCCCCTGAAAGCTTTGGCGATGGAAACAGAAGGCTTTTTATCACAGGACAAGAAATCAGCCCTCAAAAACTTAACCGGCAGAAAATATTTTTTTGAAAAAATCCCTAAGGCCCGGGGTCACAATTTCAGCAAAAATCTGACTTTTGGCAATTCACTCAAAAATGGTGCCAGAAGCTTGCAAATGATCCCCTGAAAGCTTTGGCGATGGAAACAGAAGGCTTTTTATCACAGGACAAGAAATCAGCCCTCAAAAACGTAACCGGCAGAAAATATTTTTTTGAAAAAATCCCTAAGCCCCGGGGTCACAATTTCAGCAAAAATCTGACTTTTGGCAATTCACTCAAAAATGGTGCCAGAAGCTTGCAAATGATCCCCTGAAAGCTGTGGCGATGGAAACAGAAGGCTTTTTATCACAGGACAAGAAATCAGCCCTCAAAAACGTAACCGGCAGAAAATATTTTTTTGAAAAAATCCCTAAGCCCCGGGGTCACAATTTCAGCAAAAATCTGACTTTTGGCAATTCACTCAAAAATGGTGCCAGAAGCTTGCAAATGATCCCTAAGCCCTAATCTGACTTTTGGCAATTCACTCAAAAATGGTGCCAGAAGCTTGCAAATGATCCCCTGAAAGCTTTGGCGATGGAAACAGAAGGCTTTTTATCACAGGACAAGAAATCAGCCCTCAAAAACGTAACCGGCAGAAAATATTTTTTTGAAAAAATCCCTAAGCCCCGGGGTCACAATTTCAGCAAAAATCTGACTTTTGGCAATTCACTCAAAAATGGTGCCAGAAGCTTGCAAATGATCCCCTGAAAGCTTTGGCGATGGAAACAGAAGGCTTTTTATCACAGGACAAGAAATCCGCGCTCAAAAACTTAACCGGCAGAAAATATTTTTTTGAAAAAAATCCCTAAGCCCCGGGGTCACAATTTCAGCAAAAATCTGACTTTTGGCAATTCACTCAAAAATGGTGCCAGAAGCTTGCAAATGATCCCTAAGCCCTAATCTGACTTTTGGCAGTTCACTCAAAAATGGTGCCAGAAGCTTGCAAATGATCCCCTGAAAGCTTTGGCGATGGAAACAGAAGGCTTTTTATCACAGGACAAGAAATCAGCCCTCAAAAACGTAACCGGCAGAAAATATTTTTTTGAAAAAATCCCTAAGCCCCGGGGTCACAATTTCAGCAAAAATCTGACTTTTGGCAATTCACTCAAAAATGGTGCCAGAAGCTTGCAAATGATTCCCTGAAACCTTTGGCGATGAAAACAGAAGGCTTTTTATCACAGGACAAGAAATCAGCCCTCAAAAACGTAACCGGCAGAAAATGTTTTTTTGAAAAAATCCCTAAGCCCCGGGGTCACAATTTCAGCAAAAATCTGACTTTTGGCAATTCACTCAAAAATGGTGCCAGAAGCTTGCAAATGATTCCCTGAAACCTTTGGCGATGGAAACAGAAGGCTTTTTATCACAGGACAAGATATCAGCCCTCAAAAACGTAACCGGCAGAAAATGTTTTTTTGAAAAAATCCCTAAGCCCCGGGGTCACAATTTCAGCAAAAATCTGACTTTTGGCAATTCACTCAAAAATGGTGCCAGAAGCTTGCAAATGATCCCCTGAAAGCTTTGGCGATGGAAAAAGAAGGCTTTTTATCACAGGACAAGAAATCAGCCCTCAAAAACGTAACCGGCAGAAATTTTTTTTTGAAAAAATCCCTAAGCCCCGGGGTCACAATTTCAGCAAAAATCTGACTTTTGGCAATTCACTCAAAAATGGTGCCAGAAGCTTGCAAATGATCCCCTGAAAGCTTTGGCGATGGAAACAGAAGGCTTTTTATCACAGGACAAGAAATCAGCCCTCAAAAACGTAACCGGCAGAAAATATTTTTTTGAAAAAATCCCTAAGCCCCGGGGTCACAATTTCAGCCAAAATCTGACTTTTGGCAATTCACTCAAAAATGGTGCCAGAAGCTTGCAAATGATCCCTATGCCCTAATCTGACTTTTGGCAATTCACTCAAAAATGGTGCCAGAAGCTTGCAAATGATCCCCTGAAAGCTTTGGCGATGGAAACAGAAAGCTTTTTATCACAGGACAAGAAATCAGCCCTCAAAAACGTAACCGGCAGAAAATATTTTTTTGAAAAAATCCCTAAGCCCCGGGGTCACAATTTCAGCAAAAATCTGACTTTTGGCAATTCACTCAAAAATGGTGCCAGAAGCTTGCAAATGATCCCCTGAAAGCTTTGGCGATGGAAACAGAAGGCTTTTTATCACAGGACAAGAAATCAGCCCTCAAAAACGTAACCGGCAGAAAATATTTTTTTGAAAAAATCCCTAAGCCCCGGGGTCACAATTTCAGCCAAAATCTGACTTTTGGCAATTCACTCAAAAATGGTGCCAGAAGCTTGCAAATGATCCCTATGCCCTAATCTGACTTTTGGCAATTCACTCAAAAATGGTGCCAGAAGCTTGCAAATGATCCCCTGAAAGCTTTGGCGATGGAAACAGAAAGCTTTTTATCACAGGACAAGAAATCAGCCCTCAAAAACGTAACCGGCAGAAAATATTTTTTTGAAAAAATCCCTAAGCCCCGGGGTCACAATTTCAGCAAAAATCTGACTTTTGGCAATTCACTCAAAAATGGTGCCAGAAGCTTGCAAATGATCCCCTGAAAGCTTTGGCGATGGAAACAGAAGGCTTTTTATCACAGGACAAGAAATCAGCCCTCAAAAACGTAACCGGCAGAAAATATTTTTTTGAAAAAATCCCTAAGCCCCGGGATCACAATTTCAGCAAAAATCTGACTTTTGGCAATTCACTCAAAAATGGTGCCAGAAGCTTGCAAATGATCCCCTGAAAGCTTTGGCGATGGAAACAGAAGGCTTTTTATCACAGGACAAGAAATCAGCCCTCAAAAACGTAACCGGCAGAAAATATTTTTTTGAAAAAATCCCTAAGCCCCGGGGTCACAATTTCAGCCAAAATCTGACTTTTGGCAATTCATTCAAAAATGGTGCCAGAAGCTGGCAAATGATCCCTAAGCCCTAATCTGACTTTTGGCAATTCACTCAAAAATGGTGCCAGAAGCTTGCAAATGATCCCCTGAAAGCTTTGGTGATGGAAACAGAAGGCTTTTTATCACAGGACAAGAAATCAGCCCTCAAAAACGTAACCCGCAGAAAATATTTTTTTGAAAAAATCCCTAAGCCCCGGGGTCACAATTTCAGCCAAAATCTGACTTTTGGCAATTCACTCAAAAATGGGGCCAGAAGCTTGCAAATGATCCCCTGAAAGCTTTGGCGATGGAAACAGAAGGCTTTTTATCACAGGACAAGAAATCAGCCCTCAAAAACGTAACCGGCAGAAAATATTTTTTTGAAAAAATCCCTAAGCCCCGGGGTCACAATTTCAGCCAAAATCTGACTTTTGGCAATTCACTCAAAAATGGTGCCAGAAGCTTGCAAATGATCCCTATGCCCTAATCTGACTTTTGGCAATTCACTCAAAAATGGGGCCAGAAGCTTGCAAATGATCCCCTGAAAGCTTTGGCGATGGAAACAGAAGGCTTTTTATCACAGGACAAGAAATCAGCCCTCAAAAACGTAACCGGCAGAAAATATTTTTTTGAAAAAATCCCTAAGCCCCGGGGTCACAATTTCAGCCAAAATCTGACTTTTGGCAATTCACTCAAAAATGGTGCCAGAAGCTTGCAAATGATCCCCTGAAAGCTTTGGCGATGGAAACAGAAGGCTTTTTATCACAGGACAAGAAATCAGCCCTCAAAAACGTAACCGGCAGAAAATATTTTTTTGAAAAAATCCCTAAGCCCCGGGGTCACAATTTCAGCCAAAATCTGACTTTTGGCAATTCACTCAAAAATAGTGCCAGAAGCTTGCAAATGATCCCCTGAAAGCTGTGGCGATGGAAACAGAAGGCTTTTTATCACAGGACAAGAAATCAGCCCTCAAAAACGTAACCGGCAGAAAATATTTTTTTGAAAAAATCCCTAAGCCCCGGGGTCACAATTTCAGCCAAAATCTGACTTTTGGCAATTCACTCAAAAATGGTGCCAGAAGCTTGCAAATGATCCCCTGAAAGCTTTGGCGATGGAAACAGAAGGCTTTTTATCACAGGACAAGAAATCAGCCCTCAAAAACGTAACCGGCAGAAAATATTTTTTTGAAAAAATCCCTAAGCCCCGGGGTCACAATTTCAGCCAAAACCTGACTTTTGGCAATTCATTCAAAAATGGTGCCAGAAGCTGGCAAATGATCCCTAAGCCCTAATCTGACTTTTGGCAATTCACTCAAAAATGGTGCCAGAAGCTTGCAAATGATCCCCTGAAAGCTTTGGTGATGGAAACAGAAGGCTTTTTATCACAGGACAAGAAATCAGCCCTCAAAAACGTAACCCGCAGAAAATATTTTTTTGAAAAAATCCCTAAGCCCCGGGGTCACAATTTCAGCCAAAATCTGACTTTTGGCAATTCACTCAAAAATGGTGCCAGAAGCTTGCAAATGATCCCCTGAAAGCTTTGGCGATGGAAACAGAAGGCTTTTTATCACAGGACAAGAAATCAGCCCTCAAAAACGTAACCGGCAGAAAATATTTTTTTGAAAAAATCCCTAAGCCCCGGGGTCACAATTTCAGCCAAAATCTGACTTTTGGCAATTCACTCAAAAATGGTGCCAGAAGCTTGCAAATGATCCCCTGAAAGCTGTGGCGATGGAAACAGTAGGCTTTTTATCACAGGACAAGAAATCAGCCCTCAAAAACGTAACCGGCAGAAAATATTTTTTTGAAAAAATCCCTAAGCCCCGGGGTCACAATTTCAGCAAAAATCTGACTTTTGGCAATTCACTCAAAAATGGTGCCAGAAGCTTGCAAATGATTCCCTGAAACCTTTGGCGATGGAAACAGAAGGCTTTTTATCACAGGACAAGAAATCAGCCCTCAAAAACGTAACCGGCAGAAAATGTTTTTTTGAAAAAATCCCTAAGCCCCGGGGTCACAATTTCAGCAAAAATCTGACTTTTGGCAATTCACTCAAAAATGGTGCCAGAAGCTTGCAAATGATCCCCTGAAAGCTTTGGCGATGGAAACAGAAGGCTTTTTATCACAGGACAAGAAATCAGCCCTCAAAAAAGTAACCGGCAAAAAATATTTTTTTGAAAAAATCCCTAAGCCCCGGGGTCACAATTTCAGCAAAAATCTGACTTTTGGCAATTCACTCAAAAATGGTGCCAGAAGCTTGCAAATGATCCCCTGAAAGCTTTGGCGATGGAAACAGAAGGCTTTTTATCACAGGACAAGAAATCAGCCCTCAAAAACTTAACCGGCAGAAAATATTTTTTTGAAAAAATCCCTAAGCCCCGGGGTCACAATTTCAGCAAAAATCTGACTTTTGGCAATTCACTCAAAAATGGTGCCAGAAGCTTGCAAATGATCCCCTGAAAGCTTTGGCGATGGAAACAGAAGGCTTTTTATCACAGGACAAGAAATCAGCCCTCAAAAACGTAACCGGCAGAAAATATTTTTTTGAAAAAATCCCTAAGCCCCGGGGTCACAATTTCAGCAAAAATCTGACTTTTGGCAATTCACTCAAAAATGGTGCCAGAAGCTTGCAAATGATCCCCTGAAAGCTGTGGCGATGGAAACAGAAGGCTTTTTATCACAGGACAAGAAATCAGCCCTCAAAAACGTAACCGGCAGAAAATATTTTTTTGAAAAAATCCCTAAGCCCCGGGGTCACAATTTCAGCCAAAATCTGACTTTTGGCAATTCATTCAAAAATGGTGCCAGAAGCTGGCAAATGATCCCTAAGCCCTAATCTGACTTTTGGCAATTCACTCAAAAATGGTGCCAGAAGCTTGCAAATGATCCCCTGAAAGCTTTGGCGATGGAAACAGAAGGCTTTTTATCACAGGACAAGAAATCAGCCCTCAAAAACGTAACCCGCAGAAAATATTTTTTTGAAAAAATCCCTAAGCCCCGGGGTCACAATTTCAGCAAAAATCTGACTTTTGGCAATTCACTCAAAAATAGTGCCAGAAGCTTGCAAATGATCCCCTGAAAGCTTTGGCGATGGAAACAGAAGGCTTTTTATCACAGGACAAGAAATCAGCCCTCAAAAACGTAACCGGCAGAAAATATTTTTTTGAAAAAATCCCTAAGCCCCGGGGTCACAATTTCAGCCAAAATCTGACTTTTGGCAATTCATTCAAAAATGGTGCCAGAAGCTGGCAAATGATCCCTAAGCCCTAATCTGACTTTTGGCAATTCACTCAAAAATGGTGCCAGAAGCTTGCAAATGATCCCCTGAAAGCTTTGGCGATGGAAACAGAAGGCTTTTTATCACAGGACAAGAAATCAGCCCTCAAAAACGTAACCCGCAGAAAATATTTTTTTGAAAAAATCCCTAAGCCCCGGGGTCACAATTTCAGCAAAAATCTGACTTTTGGCAATTCACTCAAAAATAGTGCCAGAAGCTTGCAAATGATCCCCTGAAAGCTTTGGCGATGGAAACAGAAGGCTTTTTATCACAGGACAAGAAATCAGCCCTCAAAAACGTAACCGGCAGAAAATATTTTTTTGAAAAAATCCCTAAGCCCCGGGGTCACAATTTCAGCCAAAATCTGACTTTTGGCAATTCATTCAAAAATGGTGCCAGAAGCTGGCAAATGATCCCTAAGCCCTAATCTGACTTTTGGCAATTCACTCAAAAATGGTGCCAGAAGCTTGCAAATGATCCCCTGAAAGCTTTGGCGATGGAAACAGAAGGCTTTTTATCACAGGACAAGAAATCAGCCCTCAAAAACGTAACCCGCAGAAAATATTTTTTTGAAAAAATCCCTAAGCCCCGGGGTCACAATTTCAGCAAAAATCTGACTTTTGGCAATTCACTCAAAAATAGTGCCAGAAGCTTGCAAATGATCCCCTGAAAGCTTTGGCGATGGAAACAGAAGGCTTTTTATCACAGGACAAGAAATCAGCCCTCAAAAACGTAACCGGCAGAAAATATTTTTTTGAAAAAATCCCTAAGCCCCGGGGTCACAATTTCAGCCAAAATCTGACTTTTGGCAATTCACTCAAAAATGGTGCCAGAAGCTTGCAAATGATCCCCTGAAAGCTTTGGCGATGGAAACAGAAGGCTTTTTATCACAGGACAAGAAATCAGCCCTCAAAAACGTAACCGGCAGAAAATATTTTTTTGAAAAAATCCCTAAGCCCCGGGGTCACAATTTCAGCCAAAACCTGACTTTTGGCAATTCATTCAAAAATGGTGCCAGAAGCTGGCAAATGATCCCTAAGCCCTAATCTGACTTTTGGCAATTCACTCAAAAATGGTGCCAGAAGCTTGCAAATGATCCCCTGAAAGCTTTGGTGATGGAAACAGAAGGCTTTTTATCACAGGACAAGAAATCAGCCCTCAAAAACGTAACCCGCAGAAAATATTTTTTTGAAAAAATCCCTAAGCCCCGGGGTCACAATTTCAGCCAAAATCTGACTTTTGGCAATTCACTCAAAAATGGTGCCAGAAGCTTGCAAATGATCCCCTGAAAGCTTTGGCGATGGAAACAGAAGGCTTTTTATCACAGGACAAGAAATCAGCCCTCAAAAACGTAACCGGCAGAAAATATTTTTTTGAAAAAATCCCTAAGCCCCGGGGTCACAATTTCAGCCAAAATCTGACTTTTGGCAATTCACTCAAAAATGGTGCCAGAAGCTTGCAAATGATCCCCTGAAAGCTGTGGCGATGGAAACAGAAGGCTTTTTATCACAGGACAAGAAATCAGCCCTCAAAAACGTAACCGGCAGAAAATATTTTTTTGAAAAAATCCCTAAGCCCCGGGGTCACAATTTCAGCAAAAATCTGACTTTTGGCAATTCACTCAAAAATGGTGCCAGAAGCTTGCAAATGATTCCCTGAAACCTTTGGCGATGGAAACAGAAGGCTTTTTATCACAGGACAAGAAATCAGCCCTCAAAAACGTAACCGGCAGAAAATGTTTTTTTGAAAAAATCCCTAAGCCCCGGGGTCACAATTTCAGCAAAAATCTGACTTTTGGCAATTCACTCAAAAATGGTGCCAGAAGCTTGCAAATGATCCCCTGAAAGCTTTGGCGATGGAAACAGAAGGCTTTTTATCACAGGACAAGAAATCAGCCCTCAAAAAAGTAACCGGCAAAAAATATTTTTTTGAAAAAATCCCTAAGCCCCGGGGTCACAATTTCAGCAAAAATCTGACTTTTGGCAATTCACTCAAAAATGGTGCCAGAAGCTTGCAAATGATCCCCTGAAAGCTTTGGCGATGGAAACAGAAGGCTTTTTATCACAGGACAAGAAATCAGCCCTCAAAAACTTAACCGGCAGAAAATATTTTTTTGAAAAAATCCCTAAGCCCCGGGGTCACAATTTCAGCAAAAATCTGACTTTTGGCAATTCACTCAAAAATGGTGCCAGAAGCTTGCAAATGATCCCCTGAAAGCTTTGGCGATGGAAACAGAAGGCTTTTTATCACAGGACAAGAAATCAGCCCTCAAAAACGTAACCGGCAGAAAATATTTTTTTGAAAAAATCCCTAAGCCCCGGGGTCACAATTTCAGCAAAAATCTGACTTTTGGCAATTCACTCAAAAATGGTGCCAGAAGCTTGCAAATGATCCCCTGAAAGCTGTGGCGATGGAAACAGAAGGCTTTTTATCACAGGACAAGAAATCAGCCCTCAAAAACGTAACCGGCAGAAAATATTTTTTTGAAAAAATCCCTAAGCCCCGGGGTCACAATTTCAGCAAAAATCTGACTTTTGGAAATTCACTCAAAAATGGTGCCAGAAGCTTGCAAATGATCCCTAAGCCCTAATCTGACTTTTGGCAATTCACTCAAAAATGGTGCCAGAAGCTTGCAAATGATCCCCTGAAAGCTTTGGCGATGGAAACAGAAGGCTTTTTATCACAGGACAAGAAATCAGCCCTCAAAAACGTAACCGGCAGAAAATATTTTTTTGAAAAAATCCCTAAGCCCCGGGGTCACAATTTCAGCAAAAATCTGACTTTTGGCAATTCACTCAAAAATGGTGCCAGAAGCTTGCAAATGATCCCCTGAAAGCTTTGGCGATGGAAACAGAAGGCTTTTTATCACAGGACAAGAAATCCGCGCTCAAAAACTTAACCGGCAGAAAATATTTTTTTGAAAAAAATCCCTAAGCCCCGGGGTCACAATTTCAGCAAAAATCTGACTTTTGGCAATTCACTCAAAAATGGTGCCAGAAGCTTGCAAATGATCCCTAAGCCCTAATCTGACTTTTGGCAGTTCACTCAAACATGGTGCCAGAAGCTTGCAAATGATCCCCTGAAAGCTTTGGCGATGGAAACAGAAGGCTTTTTATCACAGGACAAGAAATCAGCCCTCAAAAACGTAACCGGCAGAAAATATTTTTTTGAAAAAATCCCTAAGCCCCGGGGTCACAATTTCAGCAAAAATCTGACTTTTGGCAATTCACTCAAAAATGGTGCCAGAAGCTTGCAAATGATTCCCTGAAACCTTTGGCGATGAAAACAGAAGGCTTTTTATCACAGGACAAGAAATCAGCCCTCAAAAACGTAACCGGCAGAAAATGTTTTTTTGAAAAAATCCCTAAGCCCCGGGGTCACAATTTCAGCAAAAATCTGACTTTTGGCAATTCACTCAAAAATGGTGCCAGAAGCTTGCAAATGATTCCCTGAAACCTTTGGCGATGGAAACAGAAGGCTTTTTATCACAGGACAAGATATCAGCCCTCAAAAACGTAACCGGCAGAAAATGTTTTTTTGAAAAAATCCCTAAGCCCCGGGGTCACAATTTCAGCAAAAATCTGACTTTTGGCAATTCACTCAAAAATGGTGCCAGAAGCTTGCAAATGATCCCCTGAAAGCTTTGGCGATGGAAAAAGAAGGCTTTTTATCACAGGACAAGAAATCAGCCCTCAAAAACGTAACCGGCAGAAATTTTTTTTTGAAAAAATCCCTAAGCCCCGGGGTCACAATTTCAGCAAAAATCTGACTTTTGGCAATTCACTCAAAAATGGTGCCAGAAGCTTGCAAATGATCCCCTGAAAGCTTTGGCGATGGAAACAGAAAGCTTTTTATCACAGGACAAGAAATCAGCCCTCAAAAACGTAACCGGCAGAAAATATTTTTTTGAAAAAATCCCTAAGCCCCGGGGTCACAATTTCAGCAAAAATCTGACTTTTGGAAATTCACTCAAAAATGGTGCCAGAAGCTTGCAAATGATCCCTAAGCCCTAATCTGACTTTTGGCAATTCACTCAAAAATGGTGCCAGAAGCTTGCAAATGATCCCCTGAAAGCTTTGGCGATGGAAACAGAAGGCTTTTTATCACAGGACAAGAAATCAGCCCTCAAAAACGTAACCGGCAGAAAATATTTTTTTGAAAAAATCCCTAAGCCCCGGGGTCACAATTTCAGCAAAAATCTGACTTTTGGCAATTCACTCAAAAATGGTGCCAGAAGCTTGCAAATGATCCCCTGAAAGCTTTGGCGATGGAAACAGAAGGCTTTTTATCACAGGACAAGAAATCCGCGCTCAAAAACTTAACCGGCAGAAAATATTTTTTTGAAAAAAATCCCTAAGCCCCGGGGTCACAATTTCAGCAAAAATCTGACTTTTGGCAATTCACTCAAAAATGGTGCCAGAAGCTTGCAAATGATCCCTAAGCCCTAATCTGACTTTTGGCAGTTCACTCAAACATGGTGCCAGAAGCTTGCAAATGATCCCCTGAAAGCTTTGGCGATGGAAACAGAAGGCTTTTTATCACAGGACAAGAAATCAGCCCTCAAAAACGTAACCGGCAGAAAATATTTTTTTGAAAAAATCCCTAAGCCCCGGGGTCACAATTTCAGCAAAAATCTGACTTTTGGCAATTCACTCAAAAATGGTGCCAGAAGCTTGCAAATGATTCCCTGAAACCTTTGGCGATGAAAACAGAAGGCTTTTTATCACAGGACAAGAAATCAGCCCTCAAAAACGTAACCGGCAGAAAATGTTTTTTTGAAAAAATCCCTAAGCCCCGGGGTCACAATTTCAGCAAAAATCTGACTTTTGGCAATTCACTCAAAAATGGTGCCAGAAGCTTGCAAATGATTCCCTGAAACCTTTGGCGATGGAAACAGAAGGCTTTTTATCACAGGACAAGATATCAGCCCTCAAAAACGTAACCGGCAGAAAATGTTTTTTTGAAAAAATCCCTAAGCCCCGGGGTCACAATTTCAGCCAAAATCTGACTTTTGGCAATTCACTCAAAAATGGTGCCAGAAGCTTGCAAATGATCCCCTGAAAGCTTTGGCGATGGAAAAAGAAGGCTTTTTATCACAGGACAAGAAATCAGCCCTCAAAAACGTAACCGGCAGAAATTTTTTTTTGAAAAAATCCCTAAGCCCCGGGGTCACAATTTCAGCAAAAATCTGACTTTTGGCAATTCACTCAAAAATGGTGCCAGAAGCTTGCAAATGATCCCCTGAAAGCTTTGGCGATGGAAACAGAAAGCTTTTTATCACAGGACAAGAAATCAGCCCTCAAAAACGTAACCGGCAGAAAATATTTTTTTGAAAAAATCCCTAAGCCCCGGGGTCACAATTTCAGCAAAAATCTGACTTTTGGCAATTCACTCAAAAATGGTGCCAGAAGCTTGCAAATGATCCCCTGAAAGCTTTGGCGATGGAAACAGAAGGCTTTTTATCACAGGACAAGAAATCAGCCCTCAAAAACGTAACCGGCAGAAAATATTTTTTTGAAAAAATCCCTAAGCCCCGGGATCACAATTTCAGCAAAAATCTGACTTTTGGCAATTCACTCAAAAATGGTGCCAGAAGCTTGCAAATGATCCCCTGAAAGCTTTGGCGATGGAAAAAGAAGGCTTTTTATCACAGGACAAGAAATCAGCCCTCAAAAACGTAACCGGCAGAATTTTTTTTTTGAAAAAATCCCTAAGCCCCGGGGTCACAATTTCAGCAAAAATCTGACTTTTGGCAATTCACTCAAAAATGGTGCCAGAAGCTTGCAAATGATCCCCTGAAAGCTTTGGCGATGGAAACAGAAAGCTTTTTATCACAGGACAAGAAATCAGCCCTCAAAAACGTAACCGGCAGAAAATATTTTTTTGAAAAAATCCCTAAGCCCCGGGGTCACAATTTCAGCAAAAATCTGACTTTTGGCAATTCACTCAAAAATGGTGCCAGAAGCTTGCAAATGATCCCCTGAAAGCTTTGGCGATGGAAACAGAAGGCTTTTTATCACAGGACAAGAAATCAGCCCTCAAAAACGTAACCGGCAGAAAATATTTTTTTGAAAAAATCCCTAAGCCCCGGGATCACAATTTCAGCAAAAATCTGACTTTGGGCAATTCACTCAAAAATGGTGCCAGAAGCTTGCAAATGATCCCCTGAAAGCTTTGGCGATGGAAACAGAAGGCTTTTTATCACAGGACAAGAAATCAGCCCTCAAAAACGTAACCGGCAGAAAATATTTTTTTGAAAAAATCCCTAAGCCCCGGGGTCACAATTTCAGCCAAAATCTGACTTTTGGCAATTCATTCAAAAATGGTGCCAGAAGCTGGCAAATGATCCCTAAGCCCTAATCTGACTTTTGGCAATTCACTCAAAAATGGTGCCAGAAGCTTGCAAATGATCCCCTGAAAGCTTTGGTGATGGAAACAGAAGGCTTTTTATCACAGGACAAGAAATCAGCCCTCAAAAACGTAACCCGCAGAAAATATTTTTTTGAAAAAATCCCTAAGCCCCGGGGTCACAATTTCAGCCAAAATCTGACTTTTGGCAATTCACTCAAAAATGGGGCCAGAAGCTTGCAAATGATCCCCTGAAAGCTTTGGCGATGGAAACAGAAGGCTTTTTATCACAGGACAAGAAATCAGCCCTCAAAAACGTAACCGGCAGAAAATATTTTTTTGAAAAAATCCCTAAGCCCCGGGGTCACAATTTCAGCCAAAATCTGACTTTTGGCAATTCACTCAAAAATGGTGCCAGAAGCTTGCAAATGATCCCTATGCCCTAATCTGACTTTTGGCAATTCACTCAAAAATGGTGCCAGAAGCTTGCAAATGATCCCCTGAAAGCTTTGGCGATGGAAACAGAAAGCTTTTTATCACAGGACAAGAAATCAGCCCTCAAAAACGTAACCGGCAGAAAATATTTTTTTGAAAAAATCCCTAAGCCCCGGGGTCACAATTTCAGCAAAAATCTGACTTTTGGCAATTCACTCAAAAATGGTGCCAGAAGCTTGCAAATGATCCCCTGAAAGCTTTGGCGATGGAAACAGAAGGCGTTTTATCACAGGACAAGAAATCAGCCCTCAAAAACGTAACCGGCAGAAAATATTTTTTTGAAAAAATCCCTAAGCCCCGGGATCACAATTTCAGCAAAAATCTGACTTTTGGCAATTCACTCAAAAATGGTGCCAGAAGCTTGCAAATGATCCCCTGAAAGCTTTGGCGATGGAAACAGAAGGCTTTTTATCACAGGACAAGAAATCAGCCCTCAAAAACGTAACCGGCAGAAAATATTTTTTGAAAAAATCCCTAAGCCCCGGGGTCACAATTTCAGCCAAAATCTGACTTTTGGCAATTCATTCAAAAATGGTGCCACAAGCTGGCAAATGATCCCTAAGCCCTAATCTGACTTTTGGCAATTCACGCAAAAATGGTGCCAGAAGCTTGCAAATGATCCCCTGAAAGCTTTGGTGATGGAAACAGAAGGCTTTTTATCACAGGACAAGAAATCAGCCCTCAAAAACGTAACCCGCAGAAAATATTTTTTTGAAAAAATCCCTAAGCCCCGGGGTCACAATTTCAGCCAAAATCTGACTTTTGGCAATTCACTCAAAAATGGGGCCAGAAGCTTGCAAATGATCCCCTGAAAGCTTTGGCGATGGAAACAGAAGGCTTTTTATCACAGGACAAGAAATCAGCCCTCAAAAACGTAACCGGCAGAAAATATTTTTTTGAAAAAATCCCTAAGCCCCGGGGTCACAATTTCAGCCAAAATCTGACTTTTGGCAATTCACTCAAAAATGGTGCCAGAAGCTTGCAAATGATCCCTATGCCCTAATCTGACTTTTGGCAATTCACTCAAAAATGGTGCCAGAAGCTTGCAAATGATCCCCTAAAAGCTTTGGCGATGGAAACAGAAGGCTTTTTATCACAGGACAAGAAATCAGCCCTCAAAAACGTAACCGGCAGAAAATATTTTTTTGAAAAAATCCCTAAGCCCCGGGGTCACAATTTCAGCCAAAATCTGACTTTTGGCAATTCACTCAAAAATGGTGCCAGAAGCTTGCAAATGATCCCCTGAAAGCTTTGGCGATGGAAACAGAAGGCTTTTTATCACAGGACAAGAAATCAGCCCTCAAAAACGTAACCGGCAGAAAATATTTTTTTGAAAAAATCCCTAAGCCCCGGGGTCACAATTTCAGCCAAAATCTGACTTTTGGCAATTCACTCAAAAATGGTGCCAGAAGCTTGCAAATGATCCCCTGAAAGCTGTGGCGATGGAAACAGAAGGCTTTTTATCACAGGACAAGAAATCAGCCCTCAAAAACGTAACCGGCAGAAAATATTTTTTTGAAAAAATCCCTAAGCCCCGGGGTCACAATTTCAGCAAAAATCTGACTTTTGGCAATTCACTCAAAAATGGTGCCAGAAGCTTGCAAATGATTCCCTGAAACCTTTGGCGATGGAAACAGAAGGCTTTTTATCACAGGACAAGAAATCAGCCCTCAAAAACGTAACCGGCAGAAAATGTTTTTTTGAAAAAATCCCTAAGCCCCGGGGTCACAATTTCAGCAAAAATCTGACTTTTGGCAATTCACTCAAAAATGGTGCCAGAAGCTTGCAAATGATCCCCTGAAAGCTTTGGCGATGGAAACAGAAGGCTTTTTATCACAGGACAAGAAATCAGCCCTCAAAAAAGTAACCGGCAGAAAATATTTTTTTGAAAAAATCCCTAAGCCCCGGGGTCACAATTTCAGCAAAAATCTGACTTTTGGCAATTCACTCAAAATGGTGCCAGAAGCTTGCAAATGATCCCCTGAAAGCTTTGGCGATGGAAACAGAAGGCTTTTTATCACAGGACAAGAAATCCGCGCTCAAAAACGTAACCGGCAGAAAATATTTTTTTGAAAAAATCCCTAAGCCCCGGGGTCACAATTTCAGCAAAAATCTGACTTTTGGCAATTCACTCAAAAATGGTGCCAGAAGCTTGCAAATGATCCCCTGAAAGCTTTGGCGATGGAAACAGAAGGCTTTTTATCACAGGACAAGAAATCAGCCCTCAAAAACGTAACCGGCAGAAAATATTTTTTTGAAAAAATCCCTAAGCCCCGGGGTCACAATTTCAGCAAAAATCTGACTTTTGGCAATTCACTCAAAAATGGTGCCAGAAGCTTGCAAATGATCCCCTGAAAGCTGTGGCGATGGAAACAGAAGGCTTTTTATCACAGGACAAGAAATCAGCCCTCAAAAACGTAACCGGCAGAAAATATTTTTTGAAAAAATCCCTAAGCCCCGGGGTCACAATTTCAGCAAAAATCTGACTTTTGGCAATTCACTCAAAAATGGTGCCAGAAGCTTGCAAATGATCCCCTGAAAGCTTTGGCGATGGAAACAGAAGGCTTTTTATCACAGGACAAGAAATCCGCGCTCAAAAACTTAACCGGCAGAAAATATTTTTTGAAAAAAATCCCTAAGCCCCGGGGTCACAATTTCAGCAAAAATCTGACTTTTGGCAATTCACTCAAAAATGGTGCCAGAAGCTTGCAAATGATCCCTAAGCCCTAATCTGACTTTTGGCAGTTCACTCAAAAATGGTGCCAGAAGCTTGCAAATGATCCCCTGAAAGCTTTGGCGATGGAAACAGAAGGCTTTTTATCACAGGACAAGAAATCAGCCCTCAAAAACGTAACCGGCAGAAAATATTTTTTTGAAAAAATCCCTAAGCCCCGGGGTCACAATTTCAGCAAAAATCTGACTTTTGGCAATTCACTCAAAAATGGTGCCAGAAGCTTGCAAATGATTCCCTGAAACCTTTGGCGATGAAAACAGAAGGCTTTTTATCACAGGACAAGAAATCAGCCCTCAAAAACGTAACCGGCAGAAAATGTTTTTTTGAAAAAATCCCTAAGCCCCGGGGTCACAATTTCAGCCAAAATCTGACTTTTGGCAATTCACTCAAAAATGGTGCCAGAAGCTTGCAAATGATTCCCTGAAACCTTTGGCGATGGAAACAGAAGGCTTTTTATCACAGGACAAGATATCAGCCCTCAAAAACGTAACCGGCAGAAAATGTTTTTTTGAAAAAATCCCTAAGCCCCGGGGTCACAATTTCAGCAAAAATCTGACTTTTGGCAATTCACTCAAAAATGGTGCCAGAAGCTTGCAAATGATCCCCTGAAAGCTTTGGCGATGGAAAAAGAAGGCTTTTTATCACAGGACAAGAAATCCGCGCTCAAAAACTTAACCGGCAGAAAATATTTTTTTGAAAAAATCCCTAAGCCCCGGGGTCACAATTTCAGCCAAAATCTGACTTTTGGCAATTCACTCAAAAATGGTGCCATAAGCTTGCAAATGATCCCCTGAAAGCTTTGGCGATGGAAACAGAAGGTTTTTTATCACAGGACAAGAAATCAGCCCTCAAAAAAGTAACCGGCAGAAAATATTTTTTTGAAAAAATCCCTAAGCCCCGGGGTCACAATTTCAGCAAAAATCTGACTTTTGGCAATTCACTCAAAAATGGTGCCAGAAGCTTGCAAATGATCCCCTGAAAGCTTTGGCGATGGAAACAGAAGGCTTTTTATCACAGGTCAAGAAATCAGCCCTCAAAAACTTAACCGGCAGAAAATATTTTTTTGAAAAAATCCCTAAGCCCCGGGGTCACAATTTCAGCAAAAATCTGACTTTTGGCAATTCACTCAAAAATGGTGCCAGAAGCTTGCAAATGATCCCCTGAAAGCTTTGGCGATGGAAACAGAAGGCTTTTTATCACAGGACAAGAAATCAGCCCTCAAAAACGTAACCGGCAGAAAATATTTTTTTGAAAAAATCCCTAAGCCCCGGGGTCACAATTTCAGCAAAAATCTGACTTTTGGCAATTCACTCAAAAATGGTGCCAGAAGCTTGCAAATGATCCCCTGAAAGCTTTGGCGATGGAAACAGAAGGCTTTTTATCACAGGACAAGAAATCAGCCCTCAAAAACGTAACCGGCAGAAAATATTTTTTTGAAAAAATCCCTAAGCCCCGGGGTCACAATTTCAGCAAAAATCTGACTTTTGGAAATTCACTCAAAAATGGTGCCAGAAGCTTGCAAATGATCCCTAAGCCCTAATCTGACTTTTGGCAATTCACTCAAAAATGGTGCCAGAAGCTTGCAAATGATCCCCTGAAAGCTTTGGCGATGGAAACAGAAGGCTTTTTATCACAGGACAAGAAATCAGCCCTCAAAAACGTAACCGGCAGAAAATATTTTTTTGAAAAAATCCCTAAGCCCCGGGGTCACAATTTCAGCAAAAATCTGACTTTTGGCAATTCACTCAAAAATGGTGCCAGAAGCTTGCAAATGATTCCCTGAAACCTTTGGCGATGAAAACAGAAGGCTTTTTATCACAGGACAAGAAATCAGCCCTCAAAAACGTAACCGGCAGAAAATGTTTTTTTGAAAAAATCCCTAAGCCCCGGGGTCACAATTTCAGCAAAAATCTGACTTTTGGCAATTCACTCAAAAATGGTGCCAGAAGCTTGCAAATGATCCCCTGAAAGCTTTGGCGATGGAAAAAGAAGGCTTTTTATCACAGGACAAGAAATCAGCCCTCAAAAACGTAACCGGCAGAAATTTTTTTTTGAAAAAATCCCTAAACCCCGGGGTCACAATTTCAGCAAAAATCTGACTTTTGGCAATTCACTCAAAAATGGTGCCAGAAGCTTGCAAATGATCCCCTGAAAGCTTTGGCGATGGAAACAGAAAGCTTTTTATCACAGGACAAGAAATCAGCCCTCAAAAACGTAACCGGCAGAAAATATTTTTTTGAAAAAATCCCTAAGCCCCGGGGTCACAATTTCAGCAAAAATCTGACTTTTGGCAATTCACTCAAAAATGGTGCCAGAAGCTTGCAAATGATCCCCTGAAAGCTTTGGCGATGGAAACAGAAGGCTTTTTATCACAGGACAAGAAATCAGCCCTCAAAAACGTAACCGGCAGAAAATATTTTTTTGAAAAAATCCCTAAGCCCCGGGATCACAATTTCAGCAAAAATCTGACTTTTGGCAATTCACTCAAAAATGGTGCCAGAAGCTTGCAAATGATCCCCTGAAAGCTTTGGCGATGGAAACAGAAGGCTTTTTATCACAGGACAAGAAATCAGCCCTCAAAAACGTAACCGGCAGAAAATATTTTTTTGAAAAAATCCCTAAGCCCCGGGGTCACAATTTCAGCCAAAATCTGACTTTTGGCAATTCATTCAAAAATGGTGCCAGAAGCTGGCAAATGATCCCTAAGCCCTAATCTGACTTTTGGCAATTCACTCAAAAATGGTGCCAGAAGCTTGCAAATGATCCCCTGAAAGCTTTGGTGATGGAAACAGAAGGCTTTTTATCACAGGACAAGAAATCAGCCCTCAAAAACGTAACCCGCAGAAAATATTTTTTTGAAAAAATCCCTAAACCCCGGGGTCACAATTTCAGCCAAAATCTGACTTTTGGCAATTCACTCAAAAATGGGGCCAGAAGCTTGCAAATGATCCCCTGAAAGCTTTGGCGATGGAAACAGAAGGCTTTTTATCACAGGACAAGAAATCAGCCCTCAAAAACGTAACCGGCAGAAAATATTTTTTTGAAAAAATCCCTAAGCCCCGGGGTCACAATTTCAGCCAAAATCTGACTTTTGGCAATTCACTCAAAAATGGTGCCAGAAGCTTGCAAATGATCCCTATGCCCTAATCTGACTTTTGGCAATTCACTCAAAAATGGTGCCAGAAGCTTGCAAATGATCCCCTAAAAGCTTTGGCGATGGAAACAGAAGGCTTTTTATCACAGGACAAGAAATCAGCCCTCAAAAACGTAACCGGCAGAAAATATTTTTTTGAAAAAATCCCTAAGCCCCGGGGTCACAATTTCAGCCAAAATCTGACTTTTGGCAATTCACTCAAAAATGGTGCCAGAAGCTTGCAAATGATCCCCTGAAAGCTTTGGCGATGGAAACAGAAGGCTTTTTATCACAGGACAAGAAATCAGCCCTCAAAAACGTAACCGGCAGAAAATATTTTTTTGAAAAAATCCCTAAGCCCCGGGGTCACAATTTCAGCCAAAATCTGACTTTTGGCAATTCACTCAAAAATGGTGCCAGAAGCTTGCAAATGATCCCCTGAAAGCTGTGGCGATGGAAACAGAAGGCTTTTTATCACAGGACAAGAAATCAGCCCTCAAAAACGTAACCGGCAGAAAATATTTTTTTGAAAAAATCCCTAAGCCCCGGGGTCACAATTTCAGCAAAAATCTGACTTTTGGCAGTTCACTCAAAAATGGTGCCAGAAGCTTGCAAATGATTCCCTGAAACCTTTGGCGATGGAAACAGAAGGCTTTTTATCACAGGACAAGAAATCAGCCCTCAAAAACGTAACCGGCAGAAAATGTTTTTTTGAAAAAATCCCTAAGCCCCGGGGTCACAATTTCAGCAAAAATCTGACTTTTGGCAATTCACTCAAAAATGGTGCCAGAAGCTTGCAAATGATCCCCTGAAAGCTTTGGCGATGGAAACAGAAGGCTTTTTATCACAGGACAAGAAATCAGCCCTCAAAAAAGTAACCGGCAGAAAATATTTTTTTGAAAAAATCCCTAAGCCCCGGGGTCACAATTTCAGCAAAAATCTGACTTTTGGCAATTCACTCAAAAATGGTGCCAGAAGCTTGCAAATGATCCCCTGAAAGCTTTGGCGATGGAAACAGAAGGCTTTTTATCACAGGACAAGAAATCCGCGCTCAAAAACTTAACCGGCAGAAAATATTTTTTTGAAAAAATCCCTAAGCCCCGGGGTCACAATTTCAGCCAAAATCTGACTTTTGGCAATTCACTCAAAAATGGTGCCATAAGCTTGCAAATGATCCCCTGAAAGCTTTGGCGATGGAAACAGAAGGCTTTTTATCACAGGACAAGAAATCAGCCCTCAAAAACGTAACCAGCAGAAAATATTTTTTTGAAAAAATCCCTAAACCCCGGGGTCACAATTTCAGCAAAAATCTGACTTTTGGCAATTCACTCAAAAAATGGTGCCAGAAGCTTGCAAATGATCCCTAAGCCCTAATCTGACTTTTGGCAATTCACTCAAAAATGGTGCCAGAAGCTTGCAAATGATCCCCTGAAAGCTTTGGCGATGGAAACAGAAGGCTTTTTATCACAGGACAAGAAATCAGCCCTCAAAAACGTAACCCGCAGAAAATATTTTTTTGAAAAAATCCCTAAGCCCCGGGGTCACAATTTCAGCAAAAATCTGACTTTTGGCAATTCACTCAAAAATGGTGCCAGAAGCTTGCAAATGATCCCCTGAAAGCTTTGGCGATGGAAACAGAAGGCTTTTTATCACAGGACAAGAAATCAGCCCTCAAAAACGTAACCCGCAGAAAATATTTTTTTGAAAAAATCCCTAAGCCCCGGGGTCACAATTTCAGCAAAAATCTGACTTTTGGCAATTCACTCAAAAATGGTGCCAGAAGCTTGCAAATGATCCCTAAGCCCTAATCTGACTTTTGGCAATTCACTCAAAAATGGTGCCAGAAGCTTGCAAATGATCCCCTGAAAGCTTTGGCGATGGAAACAGAAGACTTTTTATCACAGGACAAGAAATCAGCCCTCAAAAACGTAACCGGAAGAAAATATTTTTTTGAAACAATCCCTAAGCCCCGGGGTCACAATTTCAGCAAAAATCTGGCTTTTGGCAATTCACTCAAAAATGGTGCCAGAAGCTTGCAAATGATCCCTAAGCCCTAATCTGACTTTTGGCAATTCACTCAAAAATGGTGCCAGAAGCTTGCAAATGATCCCCTGAAAGCTTTGGCGATGGAAACAGAAGGCTTTTTATCACAGGACAAGAAATCAGCCCTCAAAAACGTAACCAGCAGAAAATATTTTTTTGAAAAAATCCCTAAACCCCGGGGTCACAATTTCAGCAAAAATCTGACTTTTGGCAATTCACTCAAAAAATGGTGCCAGAAGCTTGCAAATGATCCCTAAGCCCTAATCTGACTTTTGGCAATTCACTCAAAAATGGTGCCAGAAGCTTGCAAATGATCCCCTGAAAGCTTTGGCGATGGAAACAGAAGGCTTTTTATCAGAGGACAAGAAATCAGCCCTCAAAAACGTAACCCGCAGAAAATATTTTTTTGAAAAAATCCCTAAGCCCCGGGGTCACAATTTCAGCAAAAATCTGACTTTTGGCAATTCACTCAAAAATGGTGCCAGAAGCTTGCAAATGATCCCCTGAAAGCTTTGGCGATGGAAACAGAAGGCTTTTTATCACAGGACAAGAAATCAGCCCTCAAAAACGTAACCCGCAGAAAATATTTTTTTGAAAAAATCCCTAAGCCCCGGGGTCACAATTTCAGCAAAAATCTGACTTTTGGCAATTCACTCAAAAATGGTGCCAGAAGCTTGCAAATGATCCCTAAGCCCTAATCTGACTTTTGGCAATTCACTCAAAAATGGTGCCAGAAGCTTGCAAATGATTCCCTGATACCTTTGGCGATGGAAACAGAAGGCTTTTTATCACAGGACAAGAAATCAGCCCTCAAAAACGTAACCGGCAGAAAATGTTTTTTTTAAAAAATCCCTAAGCCCCGGGGTCACAATTTCAGCCAAAATCTGACTTTTGGCAATTCACTCAAAAATGGTGCCAGAAGCTTGCAAATGATCCCCTGAAAGCTTTGGCGATGGAAACAGAAGACTTTTTATCACAGGACAAGAAATCAGCCCTCAAAAACGTAACCGGAAGAAAATATTTTTTTGAAACAATCCCTAAGCCCCGGGGTCACAATTTCAGCAAAAATCTGGCTTTTGGCAATTCACTCAAAAATGGTGCCAGAAGCTTGCAAATGATCCCTAAGCCCTAATCTGACTTTTGGCAATTCACTCAAAAATGGTGCCAGAAGCTTGCAAATGATCCCCTGAAAGCTTTGGCGATGGAAACAGAAGGCTTTTTATCACAGGACAAGAAATCAGCCCTCAAAAACGTAACCGGCAGAAAATATTTTTTTGAAAAAATCCCTAAACCCCGGGGTCACAATTTCAGCAAAAATCTGACTTTTGGCAATTCACTCAAAAATGGTGCCAGAAGCTTGCAAATGATCCCCTGAAAGCTTTGGCGATGGAAACAGAAGGCTTTTTATCACAGGACAAGAAATCCGCGCTCAAAAACTTAACCGGCAGAAAATATTTTTTTGAAAAAAATCCCTAAGCCCCAGAGTCACAATTTCAGCAAAAATCTGACTTTTGGCAATTCACTCAAAAATGGTGCCAGAAGCTTGCAAATGATCCCTAAGCCCTAATCTGACTTTTGGCAATTCACTCAAAAATGGTGCCAGAAGCTTGCAAATGATTCCCTGAAACCTTTGGCGATGGAAACAGAAGGCTTTTTATCACAGGACAAGAAATCAGCCCTCAAAAACGTAACCGGCAGAAAATGTTTTTTTGAAAAAATCCCAAAGCCCCGGGGTCACAATTTCAGCAAAAATCTGACTTTTGGCAATTCACTCAAAAATGGTGCCAGAAGCTTGCATATGATCCCCTGAAAGCTTTGGCGATGGAAACAGAAGGCTTTTTATCACAGGACAAGAAATCCGCGCTCAAAAACTTAACCGGCAGAAAATATTTTTTTGAAAAAATCCCTAAGCCCCGGGGTCACAATTTCAGCCAAAATCTGACTTTTGGCAATTCACTCAAAAATGGTGCCAGAAGCTTGCAAATGATCCCCTGAAAGCTTTGGCGATGGAAACAGAAGGCTTTTTATCACAGGACAAGAAATCAGCCCTCAAAAACGTAACCGGCAGAAAATATTTTTTTGTAAAAATCCCTAAGCCCCGGGGTCACAATTTCAGCCAAAATCTGACTTTTGGCAATTCACTCAAAAAATGGTGCCAGAAGCTTGCAAATGATCCCTAAGCCCTAATCTGACTTTTGGCAATTCACTCAAAAATGGTGCCAGAAGCTTGCAAATGATCCCCTGAAAGCTTTGGCGATGGAAACAGAAGGCTTTTTATCACAGGACAAGAAATCCGCGCTCAAAAACGTAACCGGCAGAAAATATTTTTTTGAAAAAATCCCTAAGCCCCGGGGTCACAATTTCAGCCAAAATCTGACTTTTGGCAATTCACTCAAAAAATGGTGCCAGAAGCTTGCAAATGATCCCCTGAAAGCTTTGGCGATGAAAACAGAAGGCTTTTTATCACAGGACAAGAAATCAGCCCTCAAAAACGTAACCGGCAGAAAATATTTTTTTGAAAAAATCCCTAAGCCCCGGGGTCACAATTTCAGCAAAAATCTGACTTTTGGCAATTCACTCAAAAATGGTGCCAGAAGCTTGCAAATGATCCCTAAGCCCTAATCTGACTTTTGGCAATTCACTCAAAAATGGTGCCAGAAGCTTGCAAATGATCCCCTGAAAGCTTTGGCGATGGAAACAGAAGGCTTTTTATCACAGGACAAGAAATCAGCCCTCAAAAACGTAACCCGCAGAAAATATTTTTTTGAAAAAATCCCTAAGCCCCGGGGTCACAATTTCAGCAAAAATCTGACTTTTGGCAATTCACTCAAAAATGGTGCCAGAAGCTTGCAAATGATCCCTAAGCCCTAATCTGACTTTTGGCAATTCACCCAAAAATGGTGCCAGAAGCTTGCAAATGATTCCCTGAAACCTTTGGCGATGGAAACAGAAGGCTTTTTATCACAGGACAAGAAATCAGCCCTCAAAAACGTAACCCGCAGAAAATGTTTTTTTGAAAAAATCCCTAAGCCCCGGGGTCACAATTTCAGCAAAAATCTGACTTTTGGCAATTCACTCAAAAATGGTGCCAGAAGCATGCAAATGATCCCCTGAAAGCTTTGGCGATGGAAACAGAAGGCTTTTTATCACAGGACAAGAAATCAGCCCTCAAAAACGTAACCGGCAGAAAATATTTTTTTGAAAAAATCCCTAAGCCCCGGGGTCACAATTTCAGCAAAAATCTGACTTTTGGCAATTCACTCAAAAATGGTGCCAGAAGCTTGCAAATGATCCCTAAGCCCTAATCTGACTTTTGGCAATTCACTCAAAAATGGTGCCAGAAGCTTGCAAATGATCCCCTGAAAGCTTTGGCGATGGAAACAGAAGGCTTTTTATCACAGGACAAGAAATCAGCCCTCAAAAACGTAACCCGCAGAAAATATTTTTTTGAAAAAATCCCTAAGCCCCGGGGTCACAATTTCAGCAAAAATCTGACTTTTGGCAATTCACTCAAAAATGGTGCCAGAAGCTTGCAAATGATCCCTAAGCCCTAATCTGACTTTTGGCAATTCACCCAAAAATGGTGCCAGAAGCTTGCAAATGATTCCCTGAAACCTTTGGCGATGGAAACAGAAGGCTTTTTATCACAGGACAAGAAATCAGCCCTCAAAAACGTAACCCGCAGAAAATGTTTTTTTGAAAAAATCCCTAAGCCCCTGGGTCACAATTTCAGCAAAAATCTGACTTTTGGCAATTCACTCAAAAATGGTGCCAGAAGCATGCAAATGATCCCCTGAAAGCTTTGGCGATGGAAACAGAAGGCTTTTTATCACAGGACAAGAAATCAGCCCTCAAAAACGTAACCGGCAGAAAATATTTTTTTGAAAAAATCCCTAAGCCCCGGGGTCACAATTTCAGCAAAAATCTGACTTTTGGCAATTCACTCAAAAATGGTGCCAGAAGCTTGCAAATGATCCCTAAGCCCTAATCTGACTTTTGGCAATTCACTCAAAAATGGTGCCAGAAGCTTGCAAATGATCCCCTGAAAGCTTTGGCGATGGAAACAGAAGGCTTTTTATCACAGGACAAGAAATCAGCCCTCAAAAACGTAACCGGCAGAAAATATTTTTTTGAAAAAATCCCTAAGCCCCGGGGTCACAATTTCAGCAAAAATCTGACTTTTGGCAATTCACTCAAAAATGGTGCCAGAAGCTTGCAAATGATCCCCTGAAAGCTTTGGCGATGGAAACAGAAGGCTTTTTATCACAGGACAAGAAATCCGCGCTCAAAAACTTAACCGGCAGAAAATATTTTTTTGAAAAAAATCCCTAAACCCCGGGGTCACAATTTCAGCAAAAATCTGACTTTTGGCAATTCACTCAAAAATGGTGCCAGAAGCTTGCAAATGATCCCTAAGCCCTAATCTGACTTTTGGCAGTTCACTCAAAAATGGTGCCAGAAGCTTGCAAATGATTCCCTGAAACCTTTGGTGATGGAAACAGAAGGCTTTTTATCACAGGACAAGAAATCAGCCCTCAAAAACGTAACCGGCAGAAAATGTTTTTTTGAAAAAATCCCTAAGCCCCGGGGTCACAATTTCAGCAAAAATCTGACTTTTGGCAATTCACTCAAAAATGGTGCCAGAAGCTTGCAAATGATTCCCTGAAACCTTTGGCGATGGAAACAGAAGGCTTTTTATCACAGGACAAGAAATCAGCCCTCAAAAACGTAACCGGCAGAAAATGTTTTTTTGAAAAAATCCCTAAGCCCCGGGGTCACAATTTCAGCAAAAATCTGACTTTTGGCAATTCACTCAAAAATGGTGCCAGAAGCTTGCAAATGATCCCCTGAAAGCTTTGGCGATGGAAACAGAAGGCTTTTTATCACAGGACAAGAAATCCGCGCTCAAAAACTTAACCGGCAGAAAATATTTTTTTGAAAAAATCCCTAAGCCCCGGGGTCACAATTTCAGCCAAAATCTGACTTGTGGCAATTCACTCAAAAATGGTGCCAGAAGCTTGCAAATGATCCCCTGAAAGCTTTGGCGATGGAAACAGAAGGCTTTTTATCACAGGACAAGAAATCAGCCCTCAAAAACGTAACCGGCAGAAAATATTTTTTTGTAAAAATCCCTAAGCCCCGGGGTCACAATTTCAGCCAAAATCTGACTTTTGGCAATTCACTCAAAAAATGGTGCCAGAAGCTTGCAAATGATCCCTAAGCCCTAATCTGACTTTTGGCAATTCACTCAAAAATGGTGCCAGAAGCTTGCAAATGATCCCCTGAAAGCTTTGGCGATGGAAACAGAAGGCTTTTTATCACAGGACAAGAAATCCGCGCTCAAAAACGTAACCGGCAGAAAATATTTTTTTGAAAAAATCCCTAAGCCCCGGGGTCACAATTTCAGCCAAAATCTGACTTTTGGCAATTCACTCAAAAAATGGTGCCAGAAGCTTGCAAATGATCCCTAAGCCCTAATCTGACTTTTGGCAATTCACTCAAAAATGGTGCCAGAAGCTTGCAAATGATCCCCTGAAAGCTTTGGCGATGGAAACAGAAGGCTTTTTATCACAGGACAAGAAATCAGCCCTCAAAAACGTAACCCGCAGAAAATATTTTTTTGAAAAAATCCCTAAGCCCCGGGGTCACAATTTCAGCAAAAATCTGACTTTTGGCAATTCACTCAAAAATGGTGCCAGAAGCTTGCAAATGATCCCTAAGCCCTAATCTGACTTTTGGCAATTCACCCAAAAATGGTGCCAGAAGCTTGCAAATGATTCCCTGAAACCTTTGGCGATGGAAACAGAAGGCTTTTTATCACAGGACAAGAAATCAGCCCTCAAAAACGTAACCCGCAGAAAATGTTTTTTTGAAAAAATCCCTAAGCCCCGGGGTCAAAATTTCAGCAAAAATCTGACTTTTGGCAATTCACTCAAAAATGGTGCCAGAAGCATGCAAATGATCCCCTGAAAGCTTTGGCGATGGAAACAGAAGGCTTTTTTATCACAGGACAAGAAATCAGCCCTCAAAAACGTAACCGGCAGAAAATATTTTTTTGAAAAAATCCCTAAGCCCCGGGGTCACAATTTCAGCAAAAATCTGACTTTTGGCAATTCACTCAAAAATGGTGCCAGAAGATTGCAAATGATCCCTAAGCCCTAATCTGACTTTTGGCAATTCACTCAAAAATGGTGCCAGAAGCTTGCAAATGATCCCCTGAAAGCTTTGGCGATGGAAACAGAAGGCTTTTTATCACAGGACAAGAAATCAGCCCTCAAAAACGTAACCGGCAGAAAATATTTTTTTGAAAAAATCCCTAAGCCCCGGGGTCACAATTTCAGCAAAAATCTGACTTTTGGCAATTCACTCAAAAATGGTGCCAGAAGCTTGCAAATGATCCCCTGAAAGCTTTGGCGATGGAAACAGAAGGCTTTTTATCACAGGACAAGAAATCCGCGCTCAAAAACTTAACCGGCAGAAAATATTTTTTTGAAAAAAATCCCTAAACCCCGGGGTCACAATTTCAGCAAAAATCTGACTTTTGGCAATTCACTCAAAAATGGTGCCAGAAGCTTGCAAATGATCCCTAACCCTTATCTGACTTTTGGCAGTTCACTCAAAAATGGTGCCAGAAGCTTGCAAATGATTCCCTGAAACCTTTGGTGATGGAAACAGAAGGCTTTTTATCACAGGACAAGAAATCAGCCCTCAAAAACGTAACCGGCAGAAAATGTTTTTTTGAAAAAATCCCTAAGCCCCGGGGTCACAATTTCAGTAAAAATCTGACTTTTGGCAATTCACTCAAAAATGGTGCCAGAAGCTTGCAAATGATTCCCTGAAACCTTTGGCGATGGAAACAGAAGGCTTTTTATCACAGGACAAGAAATCAGCCCTCAAAAACGTAACCGGCAGAAAATGTTTTTTTGAAAAAATCCCTAAGCCCCGGGGACACAATTTCAGCAAAAATCTGACTTTTGGCAATTCACTCAAAAATGGTGCCAGAAGCTTGCAAATGATCCCCTGAAAGCTTTGGCGATGGAAACAGAAGGCTTTTTATCACAGGACAAGAAATCCGCGCTCAAAAACTTAACCGGCAGCAAATATTTTTTTGAAAAAATCCCTAAGCCCCGGGGTCACAATTTCAGCCAAAATCTGACTTGTGGCAATTCACTCAAAAATGGTGCCAGAAGCTTGCAAATGATCCCCTGAAAGCTTTGGCGATGGAAACAGAAGGCTTTTTATCACAGGACAAGAAATCAGCCCTCAAAAACGTAACCGGCAGAAAATATTTTTTTGAAAAAATCCCTAAGTCCCGGGGTCACAATTTCAGCCAAAATCTGACTTTTGGCAATTCACTCAAAAATGGTGCCAGAAGCTTGCAAATGATCCCCTGAAAGCTTTGGCGATGGAAACAGAAGGCTTTTTATCACAGGACAAGAAATCCGCGCTCAAAAACCTAACCGGCAGAAAATATTTTTTTGAAAAAAATCCCTAAGCCCCGGGGTCACAATTTCAGCAAAAATCTGACTTTTGGCAATTCACTCAAAAATGGTGCCAGAAGCTTGCAAATGATCCCTAAGCCCTAATCTGACTTTTGGCAGTTCACTCAAAAATGGTGCCAGAAGCATGCAAATGATTCCCTGAAACCTTTGGCGACGGAAACATAAGGCTTTTTATCACAGGACAAGAAATCAGCCCTCAAAAACGTAACCGGCAGAAAATGTTTTTTTGAAAAAATCCCTAAGCCCCGGGGTCACAATTTCAGCAAAAATCTGACTTTTGGCAATTCACTCAAAAATGGTGCCAGAAGCTTGCAAAGGATTCCCTGAAACCTTTGGCGATGGAAACAGAAGGCTTTTTATCACAGGACAAGAAATCAGCCCTCA